>NW_025757429.1:0-5579 GCF_021184085.1 Oncorhynchus gorbuscha
ATGGAACCACTGGCCGAGGCCATCAGGGTAACGCCTGCTATACAGGGGCTGCTCATTGGTGATGTTCACCATAAATTAAGCTTGTATGCTGATGATGTTCTGATTTTCATCTCTAGTCCCGAGACTTCAATTACTTTATTATCTCTTGTCAATATGATTTAATTTTCAGAGAATTCTCAGGGTACAAGGTTAACTTAACGAAATCAGAGGCTACGCCACTTGGTAACCTTTATTCTCCCCCCTTTCCTTTTTAAATGTTCTACCTCAGGTTTTACGTATCTGGATATATTTGTAACTCCTAAATTCCAGCAAATGTACAAAGCCAATTTTGTTCCCTTGTTTGATACAATAAGACAGGATCTGGAATGCTGGAATTCTCTTCTGATTTCATGGTTGGGTAGAATATCCCTCTTGAAAATAAACGATTTACCTAGACTACTGTACCCAATCCAAATGATCCCAGTATTACTCTCCAATAAGGTAATAAAGGATGTAAATGGATGGCTAACTTTCTTTATATGGAGTAAATGCAAGCCAAGATCTAAGATGGCAATATTGCAGCTGCCAAGTTCTATGGGCTAGCTTAGATCAGCCCAATATTAGGTTCTACAATTATTTTTCAGAAGTTTCAAGTCTGTAAAAGATCACTACAATAATCCCGGTACGCTTAACACACTCAAAGTATGGAGGTCAGTTCACCTTTTTGGGAAGGTCCAAACTAAACTCTGCTCTTACCCCAATTCTTAACAACCCAGATTTTGGATTGCTGGATGCTGGCTTTAACTTTTGGCTTAATAAGGGCATAGGCAGACTAAATTAGTTATTTGCTGATAAGATTTTATTGTCATTTGAGCAGAGGGTTGTGAAATACCGACTCCCAAAACAGGACTTGTTCCACAAGTAAGACATATTTTGAAGATCACCACCTTAGGTAGCAAGTTTTAAGTTCCTCGCCGTACACATCACGGACAAACTGAATTGGTCCACCCACACAGACAGCGTCGTGAAGAACGGCTCACAACCGTAAGGCTCTCCAGAGGGTAGTGATGTCTACACAACACATCACCGGGGCAAACTACATGCCTTCCAGGACACCTACACCACCCGATGTCACAGGAAGGCCATAAAGATCATCAAGGACAACAACCACCCGAGCCACTGCCTGTTCACCCCGCTATCATCCAGAAGGCGAGGTCAGTACAGGTGCATCAAAGCAGGGACCGAGAGACTGAAAGACAGCGTCTATCTCAAGGCCATCAGACTGTTAAAAGCCACCACTAACAATGAGTGGCTGCTTCCAACACACTGACTCAACTCCAGCCACTTTAATAATGGGAATTGATGGAAATTGATGGAAATTATATCACTAGCCACTTAATATAATGTTTACATACCCTACATTACTCATCTCATATGTATATACTGTACTCTATATCATCTACTGCATCTGTATGTAATACATGTATCACTAGCCACTTTCAACTATGCCACTTTGTTTACATACCCTACATTCCTCATCTCATATGTACACTGCTCAAAAATATAATGGGAACACTTAAACAACACAATGTAACTCCAAGTCAATCACACTTCTGTGAAATCAAACTGTCCACTTAGGAAGCAACACTGATTGACAATACATTTCACATGCTGTTGTGCAAATGGAATAGACAACAGGTGGAAATTATAGGCAATTAGCAAGACACCCCCAATAAAGGAGTGGTTCTGCAGGTGGTGACCACAGACCACTTCTCAGTTCCTATGCTTCCTGGCTGATGTTTTGGTCACATTTGAATGCTGCCGGTGCTTTCACTCTAGTGGTAGCATGAGACTGAAGTCTACAACCCACACAAGTGGCTCAGGTAGTGCAGCTCATCCAGGATGGTACATCAATGCGAGCTGTGGAAAGGAGGTTCGCTGTGTCTGTCAGCGTAGTGTCCAGAGCATGGAGGCGCTACCAGGAGACAGGCCAGTACATCAGGAGACGTGGAGGAGACCGTAGGAGGGCAACAACCCAGCAGCAGGACCGCTACCTCTTCCTTTGTGCAAGGAGGAGCACTGCCAGAGCCCTGCAAAATGACCTCCAGCAGGCCACAAATGTGCGTGTGTCTGCTCAAATGTTCAGAGACTCCATGGGGGGTGGTATGAGGGCCCGACGTCCACAGGTGGGGGGTTGTGCTTACAGCCCAACACCGTGCAGGACGTTTGGCATTTGCCAGAGAACACCAAGATTGGCAAATTCGCCACTGGCGTCCTGTGCTCTTCACAGATGAAAGCAGGTTCACACTAAGCACGTGACAGATGTGACAGTCTGGAGACGCCGTGTAGAACGTTCTGCTGCCTGCAACATCCTCCAGCATGACCGGTTTGGTGGTGGGTCAGTCATGGTGTGGGGTGGGTGGCATTTCTTTGGGTGGCCGCACAGCCTCTCCATTGCTCGCCAGAGGTAGCCTGACTGCCATTAGGTACCGAGATGAGATCCTCAGACCCCTTGTGAGACCATATGCTGGTGCGGTTGGCCCTGTGTTCCTCATAATGTAAAACAATGCTAGACCTCATGTGGCTGGAGTGTGTCAGCAGTTCCTGCAAGAGGAAGGCATTGATGCTATGGACCACCCGTTCCCCAGACCTGAATCCAATTGAGCACATCTGGGACATCATGTCTCACTCCATCCACCAACACCACGTTGCACCACAGACTGTCCAGGAGTTGGCAGATGCTTTAGTCCAGGTCTGGGACGAGATCACTCAGGAGACCATCCACCACCTCATCAGGAGCATGCCCAGGCGTTGTAGGGGGATCATACAGGCACGTGGAGACCACACACACTACTGAGCCTCTTTTTGACTTGTTTTAAGGATATTACATCAAAGTTGGATCAGCCTGTAGTGTGGTTTTCCACTTTAATTTTGAGTGTGACTCCAAATCCAGACCTCCATGGGTTGATAAATTTGATTTCCATTGATAAGTATTGTGTGATTTTGTAGTGAGCACATTCAACTATGTAAAGAAAAAAGTATTTAATAAGAATATTTCATTAATTCAGATCTAGGATGTGTTATTTTAGTGTTCCCTTAATTTTTTTGAGCAGTGTATATACTGTACTCGATACCATCTACTGGATCTTGCCTATGCCGTTCTGTACCATCACTCATTCATATATATTTATGTACTTATTCTTTATCCCTTTACACTTGTGTGTATAAGGTAGTAGTTTTGGAATTGTTAGGTTATATTACTCGTTGGTTATTACTGCATTGTCGGAACTAGAAGCACAAGCATTTCGCTACACTCGCATTAACATCTGCTAACCATGTGTATGTGACAAATAAATTAGATTTGATTTAATTGGTAACCTTGATGTGTCTGTCATTGAAATAATGATTTTCCCCACAAAGGAAAATATATGTAAGTTTGTTTTATGATGCTTTAAGGTCATTTTCTGCTGTTGACACACAGAGGGTGATACAAGTGTGGGGGAAAGAATTGTCTATATATATATATGTAATCATACTAGAGCAATCCAGTTAAGAATAATACACAGATTGAATATATCCCCAAATCACAGACATGCTTTTAGCCCCACTTCCTCTTCTCCTCCGTGTCTTAAATGTAAAACTGATACAGGCACCCTAACACATTGTTTATGGTCATGTATCAAAATATAAAGATACTGGTCTGGTGTTCTGCAAGAAATTGAAAGGATCCTAGGGGTTGATCTAGAATTGGACCCAGTTTCTTTACTGTTAGGTCTCCCTGGTAGGCGTGTTACTTCTGTGGGTAAGAGGAGGCTTTACAGCATCCTTACCTTCGCAGCGAGGAAAAACATCCTTTTACAGTGTATTAGTGATGAGGTTCCTTCTATTAAATATTGGCATGAGATACTATTTGAATGGGTGCCTCTGGAATATCTGACATGTACATTGCATTCTTAAACAGATCAGTTCTACAAAGTATGGGAACCTTATCTAAATGATCTAGAACCTGAGGTATCAGCTATTATGCTGCAAGGATTCTCTTTGAATGGTGGTGATCTATGTATTTCAGAATTACACTGTACGTTCCACGTGTGGAACCTAACTTCTTGGTTTGAATTCAGCATTTTTGTTTAATTTCTGTTTGTATGTTTGTTTAAAATGTATGTATTGAGAGACGCAATGATGGGGATGGGGTGAGAGAAGTGCTGAGCGGGGAGAGGAAGATGGTGTGTGTGTGTGTATGTATATATGTATGCAGGTATGTGTACGTGAGTGCTGTTTTTTGCTTGTGTCTTTGTATCTCTTAATATGGGTGAACGTGGTGAAATTCCAATATAATGTACTGTTACAAAAGAAAGGCACATGACAGCCCGCTAAAGAACTCCCAGATCATAAGAAACAAGATTCTCTGGTCTGATGAAACCAAGATTGAACCTGTTTTTGCTTTGTCATTATGGGGTATTGTGTGTAGGTTGATGAGGGGAAAAAAACGATGTAATCATTTTCAGGAGAAGGCTCTGCCGTAACAAAATGTAGAAAATGTCAAGGTGTCTGAATACTTTCTGAATGCACTGTATATTTAGATTTAAAAATATGTATGTTTTATATAAGCTTTGTACAATTAACGGTCAAATACACTGCATTTTAAAAAATCAGCAATAATCTAAGGAATTCATAGCTTGTCAAATTATACCAAGGCTGAATATATTCCTTCCACAACCATAAGACCCATTAATAATTTAATCAAAATAGTTGTACCTGCTTTTTTTAAATAATCACTGATCTGGCTTTCAGGTCTGTCTGTAGAAATACCCTTTCTGTTGCATATTTAACCACAACCAGGTATAATGCACATTCACTAATCATGTAGCAGCATTATAGAAAATGAACACCGTTCTCAAGCACAACCCCACGTGCTATTGAGTAGCCAGCTAATATGTATATTTAAAGTTTAGCCAACTTGGATCTAGGTATAATTTCACAAGCTCTGAATTCAACTAACAAGGCAGAACAGTTGAATTGTTATGAACACAACCTTCTGTCTCTAACTGTTTGAACAGCATGCTAGGCTACTTCGTTCAGATGTTGAAATCAAGTGGCCCACCTTATTTCTCAGAATGAGAATGAGTTAAATTCCTTATATGATTGTTTTATGCTTATTTATGAATGGACATTTATAAAACGCATTACAGCAATCTAGTACAGCAGTCTTTATTTGACTAAAATGCTGCTAGCGATACGTGGTACCGTATTGCACGTGCGGCAAACTGAGCATGAATTTTCCAGAATGAATATCAAATCAAATTTTATTTTGTCACATGTACCTTACAGTGAACAAGCTTACTTACAAACCCTACCCAACAATGCAGTTTAAAACAAATCTAAACCCCCCCCCCAAAAAAATACTATAATAAAAGTAACAAATAATTAAAGGGCAGCAGTAAAATAACAATAGCGAGGCTATATACAGGGGGTACCGGTACAGAGTCAATGTGGAGGCTATATACAGGGGTACCGGTACAGAGTCAATGTGGAGGCTATATACAGGGGGTACCGGTACAGAGTCAATGTGGAGGCTATATACAGGGGGTACCGGTACA
>NW_025757430.1:0-5579 GCF_021184085.1 Oncorhynchus gorbuscha
GGTCTCTCGGTCACAGTCACATGACACAGCCTGGGATCGAACCCGGGTCCTTAGTGATGCCTCAAGCGTAGTGATGCCACTGCGTGCAGTGCCTTAGTGCGTTTCGCCACTTGGGGGGCCCTTATTTCTGTATCTTGCATTTTGAAAATGCATCATTGTTTGTGGCTGTAATGACAGGCTACATTTTTGCGCAACGTTGCACACGCATGTTCTCCCTGTGTGTGTGCGTGCGAGGTCACAAGCTGTGAACCACTTTAGGGATTGGGGGTCAAAAAGTTTGAGAACCACTGAGCTACCCAACAGATTGCTGATTTGCTGTATAGCTATAGGATAGAATGCAGTGCAAACGTCAATTTGTAGGAGAGAGGATTTCCATAAATAAATATGCAGCTCCAAAAAATGTTGGTGATAAAGTTTAACATTCCCAAGGACACGTGGCAAGACAGATTACCAGGATGTACTCACAGCATGCGCTGACCAGCTGGCAAGTGTCTTCACCCAGCACATCACTGGGGCCGACGCGCTGCCATCCAGGACCTCTGTACAAGGCAGTGTCAGAGAAAGCCTTAAAAAATGTCATTATAAAATGTTATATTGCCATACTGGCTGGCAATGTTCTTATCCTTGCTTGCTAGCTATCCAACTAGAGGTCAACCGATTAATCAGCATGGCCGATTACATTGCAATCCATGAGGGGACTGTGTGGCAGGCTGACTACCTGTTATGCAAGTGTAGCATCAAAAGGACCTTGTGGCTGCAAGGAGCCAAGGTAAGTTGCTAGCTAGCATTAAACTTATATTATACAAAACTCTTCACATAATCACTAATCAACTACACATGGTTGATGATATTATTACTATGTTAACTAACTTGTCCTGCGTTGCATATAATCAAAGCAGTGCCTGATAATTATCATCAAATCACAGCCTACTTCACCAACGGGTAATGATTTAATAAAAGCACATTTTGCGGGGAAAAAAGAACAATCTTTGCACAAATGTACCTAACCATAAACATCAATGCCTTGTTTAAAATCAATATACAGAAGTATATATTTTTAAACCTGCATATTTAGTTAAAGAAATGCATGTTGGCAGGCAATATTAATGAGGAAATTGTGTCACTTCTCTTGCGTTCAGTACAAGCAGAGTCAGGGTATATGCAGCAGTTTTGGCCGCAACATTTCTTCCTAACAAAGACCGTAATTAATTTGCCAGAATTTCACATAATTATGGCATAATATTATTGAAAGGTTGTGCAATGTAACAGCAATATTTACAACAAGGTTACCACCTGTTCGATAAAATACGTAACGATTCCGTATTTCACTGAATGAATAAACCTTTTGTTTTCGAAATTATAGTTTCAGATTTGACCATATTAATGACCAAAGGCTCGTAATTCTATGTGTTTCGACTTCAAGCCTATGAACTCTAGAGATTAGGCTGGCAATACTAAAGTGCCTATAAGAACATCCAATAGTCAAAGGTATATGAAATACAAATGGTATAGAGAGAAATAGTCAACGCGTCATAATTCTTATAATAACTACAACCTAAAACTTCTTAACTGGGAATATTGAAGACTTGTGTTAAAAGGAACCACCAGCTTTCATATGTTCTCATGTTCTGAGCACGGAACTTAAACATGAGCTTTTTTACATGGAACATATTGCACTTTTACTTTCTTCTCCTACACTGTGTTTTTGCATTATTTAAACCAAATTGAACATGTTTCATTATTTACTTGAGACTAAATATTAAGCTAAAATAAGTGTTCATTGTTCATTCAGTATTATTGTAATTGTCATTATTACAAATATATATATATAAATCGGTCAATTATTTGGTATCTGCTTTTTTTGGTCCTCCAATAATCGGTATCGGTATCGGCATTGAAAAATCATAATCGGTCAACCTCTATAGCCAACTATGGCTAAATTACATTTGTGTCACAAGTGCCGCCAGAATAACAGCAAAGTAGCTGTATTTGTATTTGTTTAAGCTGTTTTATAGTGACATTTATTTAGATACATCCATAACAATGAGTTAATGAGGCGCAATTTTGCCTGCCATAGAAAATGTGCACTCCATTCAGGACACTGTTGTTCAGAGGAGCTAGCCAACAACACCACTAACACAATCACTTCAAAATGAAGCAGGAAAGACTGCAAACTAGCTGCACTTTGTTTTGTTTTATATTTTTTCATTAGAAATGTATTTGTATTTATCCATAAAAATGATGCCAGCTGATTCATGATTTCGACTGGCTAAGAGATGCTGCCTGACTGTCTGTCTCGTCCCGACTCCCGACACGTTCATTACTATGGGACAGCTGTAGATAGAATTTGAATATTGAAACAATGTTGCAAATGTTGGACAGATAGATAGCAAAGGTTACCCCCAACGCCAAGTCCTCTTTGGCCGCCTTTCCTTCCAGTTCTCTGCTGCCAATGACTGGAACGAATTGCAAAAATAACTGAAGCTGGAGACTCATATCTCCCTCACTAACTTTAAGCATCAACTGTCAGAGCAGCTTACAGATCATTGCACCTGTACATAGCCCATCTGTAAATAGCCCACCCTTTGCGTCCCATATCTCTACTTGCACATATGTCTTCTGCACATCTATCACTCCAGTGTTTAATTGCTAAATAGTAACTCTGTGTTGTTTGTGTTGCAGTGCTTTGCTTTATCTTGGCCAGGTCGCAGTTGTAAATGAGAACTTGTTCTCAACGGGCCTACTTGGTTAAATAAAGGTGAAAAAAAAATATTATAATAAAATCTCCGCTGTTGAAGAGTAAATGTTAGTCTAAAATAAATGTGAGATCATGTCTAGATGCTTTTTATAGTGGAGATTAAGTTCATAAATTGCCTGGCTGGGCTGATGAGACAGTGGATTGCGCAGTCAGAGTAAATAGGCATTTTGTCAAAGATTTACCCGGTGGTAACTTGTAGAATAGACACCGACTGGAATGCGGTTTTAACCCATCTGCATTCAGGATTAGACCCAGTCGTTGTATAAATGTACATATCTACCTCAATTACATCGCACCCCTGCAAATTGATTCGGTACCCTGTGTATATAGCCAAGTTATCGTTACTCATTGGGTATTTATTCCTTGTGTTCTTATTATGATTTATTTTTGTACTTTTCTCTCTGCATTATTGGGAAGGGCCCGTAAGTAAGCATTTCACTGTTAGTCTACTCTTGTTTACAAAGCATGTGACAAATGAAATTTGATTTATGTGGTCAATGAGTTCATCCCCGGATGACTTTGACGAGCAAGGGTTTTCTATGACTCCGGATCTAATGAGAAACTATGGATGGCCCGGTGTGTTTGTCTACATTCCAGTTTTGAATGGCATCCTCCCCTGTGAGTTGGTCGATTCGTAATTGCCCTAGAATTAGCAATGCCGTACAGTTTTCAAGGTTGTGTTTTTTACGAGTGCTTCCCTCAGGAGTGTGGCACAAAATCAGCAGTCCTCCTCATCAGATTCATCTGACGTTGCTCAAAAGGGCTTTTTCCTGCTGATCAACTTCAAAACCGCAGCTATAAACAGAATAAAGGAGAGTGTGCATTCATCAATAGGAACACACTGATAAAACTCCTCTTCATTAATCTGAGAGAGCTGAACAAGCCATTACAGGACTCCAGCCTTCCCCAGGCACCCAGGACTACTTCATCCCAATTCATCTAGCACATAACATTCTATAAGTACTGTGCCATATTTTCTTTTTTTTAATTGAACCTTTATTTCACTAGGCAAGTCAGTTATGAACAAATTCTGATTTACAATTCTTATTTGCACCTTATGTCTAAACTTGTTTACAGTGAGATGATCTTGATTTCGTGATCTCAACTGATGTTGGTTAAAGCCAATTGATTAACTCACCCAAATCTTAAATGCCCAGATAAATCTACCCTGATTGATTTGATATTGACAAATGTTCCACATAAATATTCTGCGGTTGGTGTTTTTTGTAATAATTGCTGTTAGAAATACTAAGGTTCCTAAGATTCCTAAGACAAACCCAGTACGTTTATTAAGTAAGATAAATTTGAAGTGTTTTAATGAGCAGGCTTTCTTTCATGATTTGTTTTATTTTGACTGGAGTAAGATTGAGCTTATCCCTGATGTGGAAACTGCCTGGAAACTTTCATGATGGTTTTTTCCAAATAGTAAACAAACATGCCCCATTCCGCAGATTCAGGGTTAAGGGCGGGATAATCCATGGTTTTCTTCTGAGCTGTCTTGTATTCACGACCGTAATCTAGCCTGGGCTAAAGCCAGGAAATCATGTTCTGATGCTGATTGGCTTATTTTTAGGCAGCTACGAAACAAGTGTTCTTTTCTTCTCAGGAAGGACAAGTATGAATATTTTATGTCTGTTACCACTGATAACCTGAATGACCCTAGAAAGTTTTGGAATGCTATTAAGTCTATGTCTGGAAACAGTAATGTTAATGAATGTGTTTTGAAGGACTCTGTTGCTTTATATGACAACTGAAATGTTGAATTGTTTCAATGAGCACTTTGTATCATCTGGTAGGCTGATTGATTCAGTGTCCTCTCTCTCTGTACAACCCTGTGTGGATGAACCAGTGAGAGCTGGTCAAACTTACCTCTTTTGCCATTCTCAGTGCAGGTGGTACAAAGCCCTGAAATCCTTAGATCAGAGAAAGCCTGCAGGTCCTGATCTTTTGGATCCCTGCTTTTTAAATCTGGCAGCTGATTTCATAGCTGAACCACTTACATCTCTGTTCAATCTAACCCTGGAATGTAATGAAATTCTGAAAAATCTGGAAATCAGCATTTGTCCTACCACTTTTAAAAGGGTAGGACAAATTTAAAAAGAATCAACTCCAATAATTATAGGCCAATCACAAAGCTGTCACCCCTGTTGAAAATACTTGAAAACCTTGTGAGTGAACAGCTAAATAATTTTTTATCTGTTCACTCACTCACTCACTCACTCACTCACTCACTCACTCACTCCTTCTGTAGCTCAGTTGGTAGAGCATGGTGCTTGTAACGCCAGGGTAGTGGGTTCGATTCCCGGGACCACCCATACGTAGAATGTATGCACACATGACTGTAAATCGCTTTGGATAAAAGCATCTGCTAAATGGCATATTTGTTTTTTTATTTTTTTATTTGCTAACTCTACATTTACATTTACATTTAAGTCATTTAGCAGACGCTCTTATCCAGAGCGACTTACAAATTGGTGCATTCACCTTATGAGATCCAGTGGAACAGTCACTTTACAATAGTGCATCTAAATCTTAAAGGGGGGGGAGAGGGAATACTTATCCTATCCTAGGTATTCCTTAAAGAGGTGGGGTTTCAGGTGTCTCCGGAAGGTGGTGATTGACTCCGCTGTCCTGGCGTCGTGAGGGAGTTTGTTCCACCATTGGGGGGCCAGAGCAGCGAACAGCTTTGACTGGGCTGAGCGGGAGCTGTACTTCCTCAGTGGTAGTGAGGCGAGCAGGCCAGAGGTGGATGAACGCAGTGCCCTTGTTTGGGTGTAGGGCCTGATCAGAGCCTGGAGGTACTGAGGTACTGAGGTATCTA
>NW_025757431.1:0-5578 GCF_021184085.1 Oncorhynchus gorbuscha
CCAAAGAAAGAATTGGTTTTTGGGGGTGACTAGAGATATACCTGCTGGAGCGTGTGCTGGGTGGGAGAGATGCTATGGTGACCAGCGAGCTGAGATAAGGGGGACTTTACCTAGCAGGGTCTGTAGATGACATGGAGCCTGTCATGTTTGTCATTATTATCATGTCTTGTCCCTGTGCTCCCCATTCTGTTCGTTTCCCTCTGCTGGTCTTATTGGGTTCTTTCCTCTTTCTATCCCTCTCTCTCCCCCTCCCCTCTCTCACTCTCTCGCTCTCTCTTCTCTCTATCGTTCCGTTCTACTCCCAGCTGTTCCTATTCCCTAATCATCATTTTAGTCTTCCCACACCTGTTCCCGATCCTTTCCCCTGATTAGAGTCCCTATTTATTCCTTTGTGTTCCGTTCCTGTCCCGTCGGTTCCTTGTTTAGTATTCACCATGCTGTGATTGCGTTTCGCCCTGTCCTGTCGTGTTTGCTGTGATTGTGTATCGCCCTGTCCTGTACGTGTTTTGCCTTCATCAGATGCTGCGTGTGGCAGGTGTCTCTGTCTACTACGGCCTCGCCTACCAGACGACCTGCAGTCTGTGGCCGCTTCTCCAGTTATTCCCCTCTACAGACTAGAGGATTTCTGTTATTCCCTGTTTGGACTTAAATAAACTCTGTTTCTGTTAAGTCGCTTTTGGGTCCTCTTTCACCTGCATGACAGAAGGAACCGACCAAAGGAATGGACCCAGCGACTTCAGACGCTCGTTACACTGCCGTCGAGATCCAAGGAGCCATGCTCGGCAAGACACGAGCAGGAATTGTCTGCTGCTGCTCGCCATGCCGTGGAGAACCTGGCCGCTCAGGTTTCCGACCTCTCTGGACAGTTCAGAGTCTACGTCTCGTGCCACCTGTTACTTCCTGGCCTGCCGAGCCTCAGAACCTAGGGTTAATAACCCTGCTACTCCGGGCAGCCCACTGAGTGCCGCTCCTTTCTCACGCAGTGTGAGATTGTGTTCTCTCTCAACCCAACACATACTCTAGAGAAACTCGGGTTGCTTACGTCATTTCACTCCCCTTACTGGCCGGGCTCGAGAATGGGGCACAGCTATCTGGGAGGCAAGGGCTGATTGCTCTAACAAATTCCAGAACTTTAAAGAGGAGATGATTCGGGTTTTGACCGTTCAGTTTTGGTGGGGAGAGCTTCTAGGGCCCTGGCTTCCTTATGCCAAGGTGAACGGTCCTAACGGATTATTCTGTGAGTTTCGCACTCTTGCTGCCCTAGTGAGTGGAACGAGACGGCGCTGCTCGCTCGTTTTCTGGAGGGACTCACGCAGTGGTTAGGATGAGATTCTCTCCCGGGAGGGGTTCCTTCAGATGTGGACTCTTTGATTTGCTCTCGCCATCCGCATAGAGCGACGGGTAGATCTTCGTCACCGGGTTGGAAGAGAGCTCGCATCAACGGTGTTTCCCTGCTCCGCATCGCAGCCATCTCCCTCCTCTGGCTTTGAGACTGAGCCCATGCAGCTGGGAGGGATTCGCATCTCGAATAAGGAGAGGGAACGGAGGATCACCAACCGCCTGTGCCTCTGTTGCGGAGTTGCTGGACATTTTGTTAATTCATGTCCAGTAAAGCCAGAGCTCATCTGTAAGCGGAGGGCTACAGGTGAGCGCAACTACTCAAGTCTCTCCATCAAAGTCCTGTACTACTTTGTCGGTCCACTACGCTGGACCGGTTCGGGTGCTACATGTAGTGCCTTGATAGACTCTGGGGCTGAGGGTTGTTTCATGGGCTGAAGCATGGGTTCGAACATGACATTCCTTTCAGAGAGTTAGAGAAGCCTACGCCCATGTTAGCCTTAGATGGTAGTCATCTTCCCAGTATCAGATTTGAGACACTACCTTTAACCCTCACAGTATCTGGTAACCACAGTGAGACTATTTCTTTTTGATTTTCCGTTCACCGTTTACACCTGTTGTTTTGGGTCATCCCTGGCTAGTATGTCATAATCCTTCTATTAATTGGTCTAGTAATTCTATCCTATCCTGGAACGTTTCTTGTCATGTGAAGTGTTTAATGTCTGCCATCCCCTCCCTGTTTCTTCTGTCCCTACTTCTCAGGAGGAACCTGGCGATTTGACAGGAGTGCCGGAGGAATATCATGATCAACGCAGAGTCTTCAGTCCGGTCCGAGCCAACTCCTTCCTCCTCACCGGTCGTATGATTGTATTGATCTCCTTCCGGGGACCACTCCTCCTCGAGGTAGACTATACTCTCTGTCGGCTCCCGAACGTAGGGCTCTCGAGGATTATTTGTCTGTGTCTCTTGGCGCCGGTACCATAGTGCCTTCTTCTTCTCCGGCCAGGGCGGGGTTCTTTTTTGTTAAGAAGAAGGACGGTCACTCTGCGCCCCTGCGTGGTTATCGAGGGCTGAATGACATAACGGTTAAGAATCGTTATCCGCTTCCCCTTATGTCATCAGCCTTCGAGATTCTGCAGGGGAGCCAGGTCTTTACTAAGTTGGACCTTCGTAACGCTTACCATCTCGTGCGCATCAGAGAGGGGGGACGAGTGGAAAACGACGTTTAACACTCCGTTAGGGCATTTTGAAATTACCGGGTTCGTTACGGTCTCGCCAATGCGCCAGCTGTTTTTCAGGCATTAGTTAATGATGTTCTGAGAGACATGCTGAACATTTTTGTTTTTTTGTCTATCTTGACGATATCCTGATTTTCTCCGTCCTCGAGATTCATGTTCAGCACGTTCGGCGTGTTCTACAGCGCCAGAGAATTGTCTCGTAAAGGCTGAGAAGTGCTCTTTTCATGTCTCCTCCGTTACTTTTCTCGGTTCGTTATTTCAGCTGAAGGCATTCAGATGGATTCAGCTAAGGTCAGCGTAGTGATTGGCCCGTTCAAGGTCACGTGTCGAGTTGCAGCGCTTTTTAGGTTTCGCTAATTTCTATCGGCGTTTCATTCGTAATTTCGGTCAAGTTGCTGCCCCTCTCACAGCTCTTACTTCTGTCAAGACGTGTTTTAAGTGGTCCGGTTCCGCCCAGGGAGCTTTTGATCTTCTAAAAAGAACGTTTTACGTCCGCTCCTATCTCGTTACTCCTGACGTCACTAGACAATTCATTGTCGAGGTTGGCCCTTCCAGAAGGTGGCGTGGGAGCCATTCTATCCCAGCGCTTCCAGTCTGACGATAAGGTTCATCCTTGCGCTTATTTTTCTCATCGCCTGTCGCCATCTGGCGCAACTATGATGTGGGTAACCGTGAACTGCTCGCCATCCGCTTAGCCCTAGGCGAATGGCGACAGTGGTTGGAGGACGACGTTCCTTTTGTCGTTGGACAGACGCAGAACCTTGAGTACATCCGTTCTGCCCAACGACTTAATGCCACGATCAAGCTCGTTGGGCGTTGTTTTTTCGTTTCGAGTTTGTGATTTCTTACCGTCCGGGTAGCAAGAACACCAAGCCTGATGCCTTATCCCGTCTGTTTAGTTCTTCTGTGGCTTCTACTGATCCCGGGGATTCTTCCTTATGGGCGTGTTGTCGGGTTAACAGTCTGGGAATTGAAAGACAGGTTAAGCAAGCACTCACGCACACTGCGTCGCCGCGCGCTTGTCCTAGTAACCTCCTTTTTCGTTCCTGTTTTCCACTCGTCTGGCTGTTCTTCAGTGGGCTCACTCCTGCCAAGTTAGCTGGTCATCCCGGTGTTCGAGGCACTCTTGCGTCCTATTAGCAGCGCTTTTGGTGACGACTCAGGAGGGCGTGACACGCGCCGTTTAGTAGCTGCTTGTTCGGACTCTAAGCAGACTAAGTCGGGTAACTCTCCTCCTGCAGGTCGTCTCAGACCGCTCCCCATTCCTTCTCGACCATGGTCTCACATTGCCTTAGACTTCATTACCGGTCTGCCTTTGTCTGCGGGGAAGACTGTGATTCTGACGGTTGTCGATAGGTTCTCTGGCGGCATTTCATTCCCATCGCTAAACTTCCTTCCGCTAAGGAGACGGCACAAATCATTAGCCGAGAATGTATTCAGAATTCATGGCCTCCCGTTAGACGCCGTTTCAGACAGAGGCCCGCAATTGCGTCACAGTTTTGGAGGGAGTTCTGTCGTTTGATTGGTGCGTCCGTCAGTCTCTTCCGGGTTTCATCCCCAGTCTAACGGTCAAGCAGAGAGGGCCAATCAGACGGTTGGTCGCCTGCTACGCAGCCTTTCTTTCAGAAACCCTGCGTCTTGGGTAGAACAGCTCCCTGGGCAGAATACGCTCAAGTCGCTTCCTTCGTCTGCTACCGGGTTATCTCCGTTTCAGAGTAGTCTGGGTTACCAGCCTCCTCTGTTCTCATCCCAGCTTGCCGAGTCAGCGTTCCCTCCGCTCAAGCGTTTGTCCAACGTTGGCCAGCGCACCTGGGAGGTGAGGTCTGCACTTTGCCCCGTTACAGGGCACAGACGGTGAGCCGCCAATAAACGCAGGATTAAGAGTCCAAGGTATTGTTGCGGCCAGAGAGTGTGGCTTTCCACTCGCAACCCTTCCTCTTACGACAGCTTCTCGTAAGTTGACTCCACGTTCATTGGTCCGTTCCGTGTCTCCCAGGTCGTCAATCCTGTCGCTGTGCGACTCTTCTTCCGCGACATCTTCGTCGCGTCCATCCTGTCTTCCATGTCTCCTGTGTTAAGCCCTTTCTTCGCACCCCCGTTCGTCTTCCCTCCCCTCCCGTCCTTGTCGAGAGCGCACCTATTTACAAGGTACATAAGATCATGGACATGCGTTCTCGAGGACGGGGTCACCAATCTTAGTGGATTGGGAGGGTTACGGTCCTGAGGAAGGAGTTGGGTTCCGTCTCGGGACGTGCTGGACCATTCACTCATCGATGATTTCCTCCGTTGCCGCCAGGTTCCTCCTCGAGTGCGCCAGGAGGCGCTCGGTGAGTGGGGGGTACTGTCATGTTTGTCATTTATTATCATGTCTTGTCCCTGTGCTCCCCATTCTGTTCGTTTCCCTCTGCTGGTCTTATTGGGTTCTTTCCACTCTTTCTATCCCTCTCTCTCCCCCTCCCCCTCTCACTCTCTCGCTCTCTTCTCTCTATCGTTCCCGTTCCTGCTCCCATTGTTCCTATTCCCCTAATCATCATTTAGTCTTCCCACACCTGTTCCAGTCCCTTTCCCCTGATTAGAGTCCCTATTTATTCCTTTGTGTTCCGTTCCTGTCCCGTCGGTTCCTTGTTTTTAGTAACTCACCATGCTGTGATTGCGTTTCGCCCTGTCCTGTCGTGTTTTGCTGTGATTGTGTATCGCTGTCCTGTCGTGTTTTTGCCTTCATCAGATGCTGCGTGTGGCAGGTGTCTCTGTCTACCACGGCCCTGCGCCTACCAGAAGCGACCTGCAGTCTGTGGCCGCTTCTCCAGTTATTCCCCTCTACAGACTAGAGGATTTCTGTTATTCCCTGTTTGGACTTAAATAAACTCTGTTTCTGTTAAGTCGCTTTTGGGTCCTCTTTCACCTGCATGACAGAGCCAGTGGGTTTGGCGACGAGTATGAAGCGAGGGCCAGCCAACGAGAGCGTACAGGTCGCAATGGTGGGTAGTATATGGGGCTTTGGT
>NW_025757432.1:0-5578 GCF_021184085.1 Oncorhynchus gorbuscha
GACAGAGCACTAACAGGACAGAGCACTAACAGGACAGAGCACTAACAGGACAGAGCATTGTAGGACAGACCACTAAAAGGACGAAACCTCATAGGACAGACCACTAAGGGTGAGCACTAAAAGGACAGAGCACTAACAGAACAGAGCACTAACAGGACAGAGCACTAACAGAACAGAGCACTAAAAGGACAGAGCACTAACAGACAGAGCACTAACAGGACAGAACACTAACAGGACAGGCATAACAGGGCAGAGCACTAACAGGACAGACCACTAAAAGGACAGAGCACTAACAGAACAGAGCACACAGAGCACTAACAGGACAGAGAACAGAGACAGAGCACTAACAGGACAGAGCACTAACAGGACAGAGCACTAACAGGACAGAGCACTAACAGGACAGAGCACAAACAGAGACAGAGCACACAGGACAGGACAGGACAGAGCTAACAAGACAGGACAGAGCACTAACAGGACAGAGCACTAACAGCACTAACAGAACACAGCACTACAGGACAGCACTAACAGGACAGACCACTAACAGGACAGAGCACTAACAGAACAGACCTAACAGAACAGAACAACAGGACAGAGCACTAACAGAACTTAGCATAAATGACAGAGCACTAACAGGACAGAGCACTAACAGAACAGACCACTACCAGTACAGAGCAGTAACAGGACAGAGCACTAACAGGACAGACCACTAACAGACAGAGCACTAACAGAACAGACCACTAACAGAATACAGCACTAACAGGACAGAACACTAACAGGACAGAGCACTAACAGGACAGAGCAGTAACAGGACAGAGCACTAACAGGACAGAGCACTAACAGAACAGACCACTAACAGAACAGAACACCAACAGACCAGAGCACCAACAGGACATAGCACTAACAGGACAGAACACTAACAGGACAGAGCACTAACAGAACAGAGCACTAACAGACCAGACCACCAACAGGACATAGCACTAACAGGACAGAACACTAACAGGACAGAGCACTAACAGGACAGAACACTAACAGGACAGAGCACTAACAGAACACTAACAGGACATAGCACTAACAGACAGACCCTAACAGGACAGAGCACTAACAGGACATAGCACTAACAGGACAGAGCACTAACAGGACATAGCACTAACAAGACAGAGCACTAACAGGACAGAACATTAACAGGACAGAACACTAACAGAACAGACAGCACTAACAGGACAGAGCACTAACAGAACAGAGCACTAACAGGACAGAGCACTAACAGAACAGAGCACTAACAGGACAGAGCACTAACAGGACAGACCACTAACAGGACAGACCACTAACAGGACAGACCACTAACAAAACAGAGCACTAACAGGACAGAGCACTAACAGGACAGAACATTAACAGGACAGAACACTAACAGAACAGAGCACTAACAGAACAGAGCACTAACAGAACATAGCACACCAACAGGACAAAACAGAGCACTAACAGGACAGAGCACTAACATGACAGAGCACTACAGAACAGAGCACTTAAATGACAGGACAGAGCACTAACAGGACAGAGTCCTAACAGAACACTTAAATGACAGAGCACTAACAGGACAGAGCACTAACAGGACTGAGCACCAGACCAAGCACTAAAATGACAGAGCACTAACAGGACAGAACACTAACAGGACAGAGCACTAACAGGACAGGCAGGACTAACAGGACAGAGCACTAACAGAACAGAGCACTAACAGGACAGAGCACTAACTGGACAGAGCACTAACAGGACAGACCCCAACAGGACAGAGCCTAACAGACAGAACTTAGGACAGAGCACTAACAGGACAAGGCACTAACAGGACAGACCACTAACAGAGAACACTAACAGAACAGGGCACTAACAGGACAGATAGCACTAACAAGACCCAGAGCACTAACAGGACAGAGCACTAACAGGACAGAACACTAACAGAACAGAACACTAACAGGACAGAGCACTAACAGGACAGAGCACTAACAGGACAGAGAGCACTAACAGGACAGAGCACTAACAGGACAGAGCACTAACAGGACAGACCACTAGGACAGAACAGACCACTAACAAAACAGAGGACAGACCACTAACAGAGTAGTAACAACAGAGCACTAACAGGACAGAGCACTAACAGGACAGAGCACTAACAGGACAGAGCACTAACAGAACAGAGCACTAACTGAACAGAGCACTAACAGACCAGAGCACTAACAGAACAGGACAGAGCACTAACAGACAGAGTACTAACAGACAGAGCACTAGCAGAACAAGCACTTAAATGACAGAGCACTAACAGAGACAGAACAGAGCACTAACAGAACAGAACACTTAAATAACAGACAGAGCACTAACAGGACAGAGCACTACAGGACAGAGCACTAACAGGACAGACTAACAGGACAGACCACTAAAATGACAGAACACTGGGACAGAACTAAAAGGACAGAGCACTAAAAGGACAGAGCACTAACAGAACAGGACAGAACTAACAGAACAGAGCACTAACAGCACTAACAGACAGAGCACTAACAGGACAGAGCACTAACTGGACAGAGCACTAACAGGACAGAGCCCCAGGACAGACCACTAAAAGGACAGAGCACTAACAGAACAAGCTTAACAGGACAGAGCACTAGGACAGGACAGGAAAACTAAAAGGACAGAGCACTAACAGGACCCAGAGCACTAACAGGACAGAGCACTACCCAGAACAGACCACTAACAGACAGAACACTAACAGGACAGAGCACTAACAGGACAGAGCACTAACAGGACAGAGCACAAACAGGACAGAGCACTAACAGAACAGAGCACTAACAGAACAGAGCACAAACAGGACAGAGCTAACAGACAGAATGCCAACAGGACAGAGCACTAACAGAACAGAGCACTAACAGTACAGAGCACTAACAGAACAGAGCACTAACAGAACAGAGCACAAACAGGACAGAGCACTAACAGAACAGAGGACAAACAGAACAGAGCACAAACAGGACAGAAAGCTAACAAGACAGAATGCCAACAGGACAGAGCACTAACAGAACAGAGCACTACCAGTACAGAGCACTAACAGGACAGAGCCCTAAAAGAACACTTAAATGACAGAGCACTAATGGAACAGAGCACTAATGGAACAGAACACTAACAGGACAGAGCACTAACAGAACAGAGCAATAACAGGACAGAGCACTAACAGGACAGAGCACTAACAGAACAGAGCACTAACAGAACATAGCAATAACAGGACAGAGCACTAACAGGCCAGAGCACTAACAGGACAGAGCACTAACAGGACAGAGCCCTAACAGAACACTGACAGAGCACTAACAGAACAGAGCACTAACAGGACAGAGCACTAACAGAACAGAGCACTAACAGGACAGAGCACTAACAGGACAGAGCACTAACAGGACAGAGCACTAACAGAACAGAGCACTAACAGGACAGAGCACTAACAGGACAGAGCACTAACAGGACAGAGCACTAACAGAACAGAGCACTAACGGAACAGAGCACTAACAGGACAGAGCACTAACAGGACAGAGCACTAACAGGACGAGCCCTAACAGAACACTTAACAGGAACAGAGCACTAACAGGACAGAGTCCTACCAGAACACTTAAATGACAGAGCACTAACAGGACAGAGCACTAACAGGACAGAGCCCTAACAGGACAGAGCCCTAACAGAACAGAGCACTAACAGAACAGAGCACTAACAGAACAGAGCACTAACAGGACAGAGCAATAACTGGACAGAGCACTAACAGGACAGAGCCCCAACAGGACAGAGCCCTAACAGAAAACTTAAAGGACAGAGCACTAACAGGACAGAAAACTAACAGAACAGGGCACTAACAGGACAGAGCACTAACGGGACAGAGCACTACCAGAACAGACCAGTAACAGAACAGAGCACTAACAGGACAGAGCACTAACAGAACAGAGCACAAACAGAACAGAGCACAAACAGGACAGAAAGCTAACAAGACAGAATGACAACAGGACAGAGCACTAACAGAACAGAGCACTACCAGTACAGAGCACTAACAGAACAGAGCACTAACAGAACAGAGCACAAACAGGACAGAGCACTAACAGAACAGAGGACAAACAGAACAGAGCACAAACAGGACAGAAAGCTAACAAGACAGAATGCCAACAGGACAGAGCACTAACAGAACAGAGCACTACCAGTACAGAGCACTAACAGAACAGAGCACAAACAGAACAGAGCACAAACAGGACAGAAAGCTAACAAGACAGAATGCCAACAGGACTGAGCACTAACAGGTAAGAGCACTACCAGTACAGAGCAGTAACAGGACAGAGCACTACCCGGTACAGAGCAGTAACAGGACAGAGTCTAACAGAACATAATGACAGAGCACACTAACAGGACAGAGCACTAACAGAACAGAGCACTACCAGTACAGAGCAGTAACAGGACAGAGAGTCCTAACAGAACAGAGCCTAACAGATCAGAGCACTAACAGAACAGAGCACTAACAGAATACAGCACTAACAGGACAGAACACTAACAGAACAGAGCACTAACAGGACAGAGCAGTAACAGGACAGAGCACTAACAGGACAGAGCACTAACAGGAACAGACCACTAACAGAACAGAACACCAACAGACCAGAGCACCAACAGGACATAGCACTAACAGGACAGAACACCCAACAGGACAGAGCACTAACAGAACAGAGCACTAACAGACCAGAGCACCAAACAGGACATAGCACTAACAGGACAGAACACTAACAGGACATAGCACTAACAAGACAGAACACTAACAGGACAGAGCACTAACAGAACACTAACAGGACATAGCACTAACAAGACAGATCCCTAACAGGACAGAGCACTAACAGGACATAGCACTAACAGGACAGAGCACTAACAGGACATAGCACTAACAAGACAGAGCACTAACAGGACAGAACATTAACCAGGACAGAACACTAACAGAACAGAGCACTACCAGGACAGAGCACTAACAGAACAGAGCACTAACAGGACAGAGCACTAACAGAACAGAGCACTAACAGGACAGCACTAACAGCAGAGCACTAACAGGACAGACCAGTAACAGAACAGCACTAACAGACCACTACCAGAACAGACCACTAACAGAACAGAGCACTAACAGGACAGAGCACTAGGACAGGACAGAACATTAACAGGACAGACAGAACACTAACAGAACACTAACAGAACAGAGCACTAACAGGACAGAGCACTAACAGGACAGAGCACTAACAGGACAGAGCCCCAACAGGACAGAGCACTAACAGAACAGAGCCTAACAGGACAGAGCACTAACAGGACAGAACAGCTAACAGGACAGAATGCACTAACAGGACAGAGCACTTAACAGAACAGAGCACTAACAGGACAGAGCACTAACAGGACAGAGCACTAACAGGACAGAGCACTAACAGAACAGAGCACTAACAGGACAGAGCACTAACAGGACAGAGCACTAACAGAACAGAGCACCTAACAGGACAGAGCACTAACAGGACAGACCACTAACAGCAGACACTAACAGGACAGA
>NW_025757433.1:0-5578 GCF_021184085.1 Oncorhynchus gorbuscha
ATTAGTCTAGGTAAAGGAGAGGAGAGGACCAGTCCACTCCCAGATTAGTCTGGAGAGGGAGAGGACCAGTCCACTACCAGATTAGTCTATGTAAAGGAGAGGGAGAGGACCAGTCCACTCCCAGATTAGTCTAGGTAAAGGAGAGAGAGAGGACCAGTCCACTACCAGATTAGTCTAGGTAAAGGAGAGCGAGAGGACCAGTCCACTACCAGATTAGTCTAGGTAAAGGAGAGAGAGGACCAGTCCACTACCAGATTAGTCTAGGTAAAGGAGAGAGAGAGGACCAGTCCACTCCCAGATTAGTCTAGGTAAAGGAGAGGGAGAGGACCAGTCCACTACCAGATTAGTCTAGGTAAAGTAGAGAGAGAGGACCAGTCCACTACCAGATTAGTCTAGGTAAAGGAGAGAGAGAGGACCAGTCCACTCCCAGATTAGTCTAGGTAAAGGAGAGGGAGAGGACCAGTCCACTACCAGATTAGTCTAGGTAAAGGAGAGAGAGGACCAGTCCACTGTGATTAGTCTAGGTACAAGAGGAGAGGACCAGTCCACTACCAGATTAGTCTAGGTAAAGGAGAGAGAGAGAGACAGTCCACTACCAGATTAGTCTAGGTACAAGATAGGGAGAGGAACAGGCCACTACCAGATTAGTCTAGGTGAGGGGGAGGACCAGTCCACTACCAGATTAGTCTAGGTAAAGGAGAGAGAGAGGACCAGTCCACTACCAGATTAGTCTATGTAAAGGAGAGAGAGAGAGGACCAGTCCACTCCCAGATTAGTCTAGGTAAAGGAGAGAGAGAGGACCAGTCCACTACCAGATTAGTCTAGGTAAAGGAGAGAGAGAGACAGTCCACTACTAGATTAGTCTAGGTAAAGTAGAGAGAGAGGACTAGTCCACTCCCAGATTAGTCTAGCTAAAGGAGAGAGAGAGGACCAGTCCACTACCAGATTAGTCTAGGTAAAGGAGAGGGAGAGGACCAGGCCACTACCAGATTAGTCTAGCTAAAGGAGAGGGAGACAGTCCACTACTAGATTAGTCTAGGTAAAGGAGAGGGAGAAGAACAGTCCACTACCAGATTAGTCTAGGTAAAGGAGAGAGAGAGGACCAGTCCACTACCAGATTAGTCTAGGTAAAGGAGAGGGAGAGGACCAGTCCACTCCCAGATTAGTCTATGTAAAGAGAGAGCGGAGAGGACCAGTCCACTCCCAGATTAGTCTGGGCCAAGAGAGGGAGAGGAAAAGGAGAGGGAGAGTTGACCAGTCCACTACCAGATTAGTCTAGGTACAAGAGAGGACCAGTCCACTACCAGATTAGTCTAGGTAAAGGAGAGGGAGAGGACCAGTCCACTACCAGATTAGTCTAGGTAAAGGAGAGGGAGAGGACAGTCCACTACCAGATTAGTCTAGGTAAAGAGAGAGAGGACCAGTCCACTACCATTAGTCTAGGAGAGGGAGAGGACCAGTCCACTACCAGATTAGTCTAGGTACAAGAGAGAGAGAGGACCAGTCCTACCAGATTAGTCTAGGTGAGAGGTAGAGGACCAGTCCACTACCAGATTAGTCTAGGTAAAGGAGAGAGAGAGGACCAGTCCACTCCCAGATTAGTCTAGGTAAAGGAGGGAGAGGACCAGTCCACTACCAGATTAGTCTATGTAAAGGAGAGGAGAGGACAGTCCACTACTAGATTAGTCTAGGTAAGGAGAGAGAGAGGACCAGTCCACTACCAGATTAGTCTAGGTAAAGGAGAGAGAGAGGACCAGTCCACTCCCAGATTAGTCTAGGTAAGATAAGAGAGGAGAGAGGACCAGTCCACTACCAGATTAGTCAGGTAAAGGAGAGGGAGAGGACAGTCCACTCCCAGATTAGTCTAGGTAAAGGAGAGAGAGAGAGACAGTCCACTACCAGATTAGTCAAAGAGAGGAGAGAACAGGCCACTACCAGATTAGTCTAGAGAGGGAGGACCAGTCCACTACCAGATTAGTCTAGGTACAAGAGAGAGGAGGACCAGTCCACTCCCAGATTAGTCTAGGTAAAGGAGAGAGAGAGGACAGTCCACTACCAGATTAGTCTAGGTAAAGGAGAGAGAGAGGACAGTCCACTACCAGATTAGTCTAGGTAAAGGAGAGAGAGAGAGAGAGTCAGCCCACCCCAGATTAGTCTCGGTAAAGGAGAGGGAGAGGACCAGTCCACTACTAGATTAGTCTAGGTAAAGGGGAGAGAGAGTACCAGTCCACTACCAGATTAGTCTAGGTAAAGGAGAGAGGAGAGAGGACAGTCCACTACCAGATTAGTCTATGTAAAGTAGAGAGAGAGGACCAGTCCACTACCAGATTAGTCTAGGTAAGTGGAGCGAGAGGACAGTCCACTCCCAGATTATTCTAGGTACAAGAGAGGAGAGGACCAGTCCACTACTAGATTAGTCTAGGTACAAGAGAGAGAGAGGACCAGTCCACTACCAGATTAGTCTAGGTACAAGAGAGGGAGAGGACCAGTCCACTACCAGATTAGTCTATGTAAAGTAGAGAGAGAGGACCAGTCCACTACCAGATTAGTCTAGGTAAAGTAGAGAGGACCAGTCCACTACCAGATTAGTCTAGGTTAAGGAGAGAGAGAGAGAGAGGACCAGGCCACTACCAGATTAGTCTAGGTACAAGAGAGGGAGAGGAACAGGCCACTACCAGATTAGTCTAGGTGAGGGGGAGGACCAGTCCACTACCAGATTAGTCTAGGTAAAGGAGAGAGAGAGGACCAGTCCACTACCAGATTAGTCTAGGTAAAGGAGAGGGAGAGGACCAGGCCACTACCAGATTAGTCTAGCTAAAGGAGAGGGAGACAGTCCACTACTAGATTAGTCTAGGTAAAGGAGAGGGAGAAGACAGGTCCACTACCAGATTAGTCTAGGTAAAGGAGAGAGAGAGGACCAGTCCACTACCAGATTAGTCTAGGTAAAGGAGAGGGAGAGGACCAGTCCACTCCCAGATTAGTCTAGGTAAAGGAGAGAGAGAGGACCAGTCCACTCCCAGATTAGTCTAGGTAAAGGAGAGGAGAGGACCAGTCCACTACCAGATTAGTCTAGGTAAAGGAGAGAGAGAGGACCAGTCCACTCCCAGATTAGTCTGGAGTAAAAGGAGAGAGAGAGGACCAGTCCACTCCCAGATTAGTCTAGGTAAAGAGAGGGAGAGGACCAGTCACTCCCAGATTAGTCTAGGTAAAGGAGAGGGAAGGACCATCACTACCAGATTAGTCTGGGTAAAGAGAGAGAGAGGACCAGTCCACTCAGGCCCAGATTAGTCTAGGTAAAGGAGAGAGAGAGGACCAGTCCACTCCCAGATTAGTCTAGGTAAAGAGAGAGAGAGGTCCAGTCCACTACCAGATTAGTCTAGGTAAGGAGAGAGAGAGGACCAGTCCACTACCAGATTAGTCTAGGTAAAGGAGAGAGAGAGGAGTCCACTACCAGATTAGTCCACCAGTCCACTACCAGATTAGTCTAGGTACAAGAGAGGGAGAGGAACAGGCCACTACCAGATTAGTCTAGGTGAGGGGGAGGACCAGTCCACTACCAGATTAGTCTAGGTAAAGGAGAGAGAGAGGACCAGTCCACTACCAGATTAGTCTATGTAAAGGAGAGAGAGAGGACCAGTCCACTCCCAGATTAGTCTAGGTAAAGGAGAGAGAGAGGACCAGTCCACTACCAGATTAGTCTAGGTAAAGGAGAGAGAGAGACAGTCCACTACTAGATTAGTCTAGGTAAAGGAGAGAGAGAGGACTAGTCCACTCCCAGATTAGTCTAGGTAAAGGAGAGAGAGAGGACCAGTCCACTACCAGATTAGTCTAGGTAAAGGAGAGGGAAGGATTGGGTCCAGCCTACCAGATTAGTCTAGCTAAGGAGAGGAGGACAGTCCACTACAGATTAGTCTAGGTAAAGGAGAGGGAGACGCTTCAGGACAGATCCACTACCAGATTAGTCTATGTAAAGTAGAGAGAGGGACCAGTCACACCAGATTAGTCTAGGTAAAGGAGAGAGAGAGAGAGAGAGGACCAGTCCATTGGGTCTACCCAGATTAGTCTAGGTCCAGGGTAAAGAGAGAGAGAGAGGACAGTCCACCAGATTAGTCTAGGTAAAAGGAGAGAGAGGACCAGTCCACTCCCAGATTAGTCTATGTAAAGTAGAGAGAGGACCAGTCCACTACCAGATTAGTCTAGGTAAGGAGGAGAGGACGAGTCCACTACCAGATTAGTCTAGGTAAAGAGAGAGGAGAGGACAGTCCCTCCCCCAGATTAGTCTAGGTACAAGAGAGAGAGACCAGTCCACTACCAGATTAGTCTAGGTAAGAGAGGGAGAGGACAGTCCACTCCCAGATTAGTCTAGGTAAAGGAGTAAAGTAGAGAGGACCAGTCCACTACCAGATTAGTCTAGGTTAAGGAGAGAGAGAGAGAGAGGACCAGTCCACTACCAGATTAGTCTAGGTAAAGGAGAGAGAGGACCAGTCCACTCCCAGATTAGTCTAGGTAAAGGAGAGAGAGAGGACCAGTCCACTCCCAGATTAGTCTAGGTAAAAGGAGAGGGAGAGGACCAGTCCACTACCAGATTAGTTTAGGTAAAGGAGAGAGAGAGACCAGTCCACTCCCAGATTAGTTTAGGTAAAGGAGAGAGAGAGACAGTCCACTACCAGATTAGTCTAGGTAAAGGAGAAGAGAGGACCAGTCCACTCCCAGATTAGTCTAGGTAAAGGAGAGGGAGAGGACCAGTCCACTCCCAGATTAGTCTGTAGGGGTAAAAAGAGAGAGGACCAGTCCACTCCCAGATTAGTCTAGGTACAAGAGAGGGAGAGGACCAGTCCACTACTAGATTAGTCTAGGTACAAGAGAGAGAGAGGACCAGTCCACTACCAGATTAGTCTAGGTACAAGAGAGGGAGAGGACCAGTCCACTACCAGATTAGTCTAGGTAAAGGAGAGAGAGAGGACCAGTCCACTACCAGATTAGTCTAGTTAAAGGAGAGAGAGAGGACCAGTCCACTACCAGATTAGTCTAGGTAAAGGAGAGAGAGAGAGAGAGAGGACCAGCCCACTACCAGATTAGTCTCGGTAAAGGAGAGGGAGAGGACCAGTCCACTGCTAGATTAGTCTAGGTAAAGGAGAGAGAGAGAGTACCAGTCCACTACCAGATTAGTCTAGGTAAAGGAGAGAGAGAGAGGACCAGTCCACTACCAGATTAGTCTATGTAAAGTAGAGAGAGAGGACCAGTCCACTACCAGATTAGTCTAGGTAAAGTAGAGCGAGAGGACGAGTCCACTCCCAGATTATTCTAGGTACAAGAGAGGGAGAGGACCAGTCCACTACTAGATTAGTCTAGGTACAAGAGAGAGAGAGGACCAGTCCACTACCAGATTAGTCTAGGTAAAGGCAGAGAGAGAGGGTAATACCAGATTAGTCTAGGTAAAGTAGAGAGGACCAGTCCACTACCAGATTAGTCTAGGTAAAGGAGAGAGAGAGAGAGAGAGGACCAGTCCACTACCAGATTAGTCTAGGTAAAGGAGAGAGAGAGAGGACCAGTCCACTACCAGATTAGTCTAGGTTAA
>NW_025757434.1:0-5576 GCF_021184085.1 Oncorhynchus gorbuscha
AGCCTTCTGTGTTTTTACTAGTGACCAGCCTTCTGTGTTTTTACTAGTGACCAGCCTTCTGTGTTTTTACTAGTGACCAGCCTCCTGTGTTTTTACTGGTGACCAGCCTTCTGTGTTTTTACTGGTGACCAGCCTTCTGTGTTTTACTAGTGACCAGCCTGTGCTGAGTTTTTACTGGTGACCAGCCTTCTGTGTTTTTACTGGTGACCAGCCTTCTGTGTTTTTACTAGTGACCAGCCTTCTGTGTTTTTACTGGTGACCAGCCTGCTGATGAGTTTTACTGGTGACCAGCCTTCTGTGTTTTTACTAGTGACCAGCCTTCTGTGTTTTTACTGGTGACCAGCCTCCTGTGTTTTTACTAGTGACCAGCCTTCTGTGTTTTTACTAGTGACCAGCCTTCTGTGTTTTACTAGTGACCAGCCTTCTTTGTTTTTACTAGTGACCAACCTTCTGTGTTTTTACTAGTGACCAGCCTTCTGTGTTTTTACTAGTGACCAGCCTTCTGTGTTTTTACTAGTGACCAGCCTTCTGTGTTTTTACTAGTGACCAGCCTTCTGTGTTTTTACTGGTGACCAGCCTTCTGTGTTTTTACTGGTGACCAGCCTTTAATGTGATTTTACTCGTGACCAGCCTTCTGTGTTTTTACTAGTGACCAGCCTTCTGTGTTTTTACTAGTGACCAGCCTTCTGTGTTTTTACTAGTGACCAGCCTTCTGTGTTTTTACTAGTGACCAGCCTTCTGTGTTTTTACTAGTGACCAGCATTCTGTGTTTTCCTGGTGACCAGCCTTCTGTGTTTTTACTGGTGACCAGCCTTCTGTGTTTTTACTGGTGACCAGCGTTTAATGTGATTTTACTCGTGACCAGCCTTCTGTGTTTTTACTGGTGACCAGCCTTTAATGTGATTTTACTAGTGACCAGCCTTCTGTGTTTTTACTAGTGACCAGCCTTCTGTGTTTTTACTGGTGACCAGCCTTCTGTGTTTTTACTGGTGACCAGCCTTCTGTGTTTTTACTGGTGACCAGCCTTCTGTGTTTTTACTGGTGACCAGCCTTCTGTGTTTTTACTGGTGACCAGCCTTCTGTGTTTTTACTAGTGACCAGCCTTCTGTGTTTTTACTAGTGACCAGCCTTCTGTGTTTTTACTGGTGACCAGCCTTCTGTGTTTTTACTGGTGACCAGCCTTTAATGTGATTTTACTAGTGACCAGCCTTCTGTGTTTTTACTAGTGACCAGCCTTCTGTGTTTTTACTGGTGACCAGCCTTCTGTGTTTTTACTGGTGACCAGCCTTTAATGTGATTTTACTAGTGACCAGCCTTCTGTGTTTTTACTAGTGACCAGCCTTCTGTGTTTTTACTAGTGACCAGCCTTCTGTGTTTTTACTAGTGACCAGCCTTCTGTGTTTTTACTAGTGACCAGCCTTCTGTGTTTTTACTAGTGACCAGCCTTCTGTGTTTTTACTAGTGACCAGCCTTCTGTGTTTTTACTGGTGACCAGCGTTCTGTGTTTTACTAGTGACCAGCCTTCTGTGTTTTTACTAGTGACCAGCCTTCTGTGTTTTTACTAGTGACCAGCCTTCTGTGTTTTTACTAGTGACCAGCCTCCTGTGTTTTTACTAGTGACCATCCTTCTGTGTTTTTACTGGTGACCAGCCTTCTGTGTTTTTATTAGTGACCAGCCTTCTGATGTGTTTTTACTGGTGACCAGCCTTCTGTGTTTTTACTAGTGACCAGCCTTCTGTGTTTTTACTAGTGACCAGCCTTCTGTGTTTTTACTAGTGACCAGCCTTCTGTGTTTTTACTGGTGACCAGCCTCCTGTGTTTTTACTAGTGACCAGCCTTCTGTGTTTTTACTAGTGACCAGCCTCCTGTGTTTTTACTAGTGACCATCCTTCTGTGTTTTTACTGGTGACCAGCCTTCTGTGTTTTTATTAGTGACCAGCCTTCTGTGTTTTTACTGGTGACCAGCCTTCTGTGTTTTTACTAGTGACCAGCCTGTGATGAGTTTTTACTGGTGACCAGCCTTCTGTGTTTTTACTAGTGACCAGCCTTCTGTGTTTTTACTGGTGACCAGCCTCCTGTGTTTTTACTAGTGACCAGCCTTCTGTGTTTTTACTAGTGACCAGCCTTCTGTGTTTTTACTAGTGACCAGCCTTCTGTGTTTTTACTAGTGACCAGCCTTCTGTGTTTTTACTAGTGACCAGCCTTCTGTGTTTTTACTAGTGACCAGCCTTCTGTGTTTTTACTAGTGACCAGCCTTCTGTGTTTTTACTAGTGACCAGCCTTCTGTGTTTTTACTGGTGACCAGCCTTCTGTGTTTTTACTGGTGACCAGCCTTTAATGTGATTTTACTCGTGACCAGCCTTCTGTGTTTTTACTAGTGACCAGCCTTCTGTGTTTTTACTAGTGACCAGCCTTCTGTGTTTTTACTAGTGACCAGCCTTCTGTGTTTTTACTAGTGACCAGCCTTCTGTGTTTTTACTAGTGACCAGCCTTCTGTGTTTTTACTGGTGACCAGCCTTCTGTGTTTTTACTGGTGACCAGCCTTCTGTGTTTTTACTGGTGACCAGCCTTTAATGTGATTTTACTAGTGACCAGCCTTCTGTGTTTTTACTGGTGACCAGCCTTCAATGTGTTTTTACTAGTGACCAGCCTTCTGTGTTTTTACTAGTGACCAGCCTTCTGTGTTTTTACTGGTGACCAGCCTTCTGTGTTTTTACTGGTGACCAGCCTTCTGTGTTTTTACTAGTGACCAGCCTTCTGTGTTTTTACTGGTGACCAGCCTTCTGTGTTTTTACTGGTGACCAGCCTTCTGTGTTTTTACTAGTGACCAGCCTTCTGTGTTTTTACTGGTGACCAGCCTTCTGTGTTTTTACTGGTGACCAGCCTTCTGTGTTTTTACTAGTGACCAGCCTTCTGTGTTTTTACTAGTGACCAGCCTTCTGTGTTTTTACTAGTGACCAGCCTTCTGTGTTTTTACTGGTGACCAGCCTTCATGTGTTTTTACTAGTGACCAGCCTGCTGTGTTTTTACTGGTGACCAGCCTTCTGTGTTTTTACTGGTGACCAGCCTTCTGTGTTTTTACTAGTGACCAGCCTTCTGTGTTTTTACTAGTGACCAGCCTTCTGTGTTTTTACTGGTGACCAGCCTTCTGTGTTTTTACTGGTGACCAGCCTTCTGTGTTTTTACTAGTGACCAGCCTTCTGTGTTTTTACTGGTGACCAGCCTTCTGTGTTTTTACTAGTGACCAGCCTTCTGTGTTTTTACTAGTGACCAGCCTTCTGTGTTTTTACTGGTGACCAGCCTCCTGTGTTTTTACTAGTGACCAGCCTTCTGTGTTTTTACTGGTGACCAGCCTTCTGTGTTTTTACTAGTGACCAGCCTTCTGTGTTTTTACTAGTGACCAGCCTTCTGTGTTTTTACTAGTGACCAGCCTTCTGTGTTTTTACTAGTGACCAGCCTTCTGTGTTTTTACTAGTGACCAGCCTTCTGTGTTTTTACTGGTGACCAGCCTTCTGTGTTTTTACTGGTGACCAGCCTTTAATGTGATTTTACTCGTGACCAGCCTTCTGTGTTTTTACTAGTGACCAGCCTTCTGTGTTTTTACTAGTGACCAGCCTTCTGTGTTTTTACTAGTGACCAGCCTTCTGTGTTTTTACTAGTGACCAGCCTTCTGTGTTTTTACTAGTGACCAGCATTCTGTGTTTTTCCTGGTGACCAGCCTTCTGTGTTTTTACTGGTGACCAGCCTTCTGTGTTTTTACTGGTGACCAGCGTTTAATGTGATTTTACTGGTGACCAGCCTTCTGTGTTTTTACTGGTGACCAGCCTTTAATGTGATTTTTACTAGTGACCAGCCTTCTGTGTTTTTACTAGTGACCAGCCTTCTGTGTTTTTACTGGTGACCAGCCTTCTGTGTTTTTACTGGTGACCAGCCTTCTGTGTTTTTACTGGTGACCAGCCTTCTGTGTTTTTACTGGTGATCAGCCTTCTGTGTTTTTACTGGTGACCAGCCTTCTGTGTTTTTACTGGTGACCAGCCTTCTGTGTTTTTACTAGTGACCAGCCTTCTGTGTTTTTACTGGTGACCAGCCTTCTGTGTTTTTACTGGTGACCAGCCTTTAATGTGATTTTACTAGTGACCAGCCTTCTGTGTTTTTACTAGTGACCAGCCTTCTGTGTTTTTACTGGTGACCAGCCTTCTGTGTTTTTACTAGTGACCAGCCTTCTGTGTTTTTACTAGTGACCAGCCTTCTGTGTTTTTACTGGTGACCAGCCTTCTGTGTTTTTACTGGTGACCAGCCTTCATGTGTTTTTACTGGTGACCAGCCTTCTGTGTTTTTACTAGTGACCAGCCTTCTGTGTTTTTACTGGTGACCAGCCTTCTGTGTTTTTACTAGTGACCAGCCTTCTGTGTTTTTACTAGTGACCAGCCTTCTGTGTTTTTACTAGTGACCAGCCTTCTGTGTTTTTACTAGTGACCAGCCTCCTGTGTTTTTACTAGTGACCAGCCTTCTGTGTTTTTACTGGTGACCAGCCTTCTGTGTTTTTACTAGTGACCAGCCTTCTGTGTTTTTACTGGTGACCAGCCTTCTGTGTTTTTACTGGTGACCAGCCTTCTGTGTTTTTACTAGTGACCAGCCTTCTGTGTTTTTACTAGTGACCAGCCTTCTGTGTTTTTACTGGTGACCAGCCTTCTGTGTTTTTACTAGTGACCAGCCTTCTGTGTTTTTACTGGTGACCAGCCTCCTGTGTTTTTACTAGTGACCAGCCTTCTGTGTTTTTACTAGTGACCAGCCTTCTGTGTTTTACTAGTGACCAGCCTTCTTTGTTTTTACTAGTGACCAGCCTTCTGTGTTTTTACTAGTGACCAGCCTTCTGTGTTTTTACTAGTGACCAGCCTTCTGTGTTTTTACTAGTGACCAGCCTTCTGTGTTTTTACTAGTGACCAGCCTTCTGTGTTTTTACTAGTGACCAGCCTTCTGTGTTTTTACTGGTGACCAGCCTTCTGTGTTTTTACTCGTGACCAGCCTTCTGTGTTTTTACTAGTGACCAGCCTTCTGTGTTTTTACTAGTGACCAGCCTTCTGTGTTTTTACTAGTGACCAGCCTTCTGTGTTTTTACTAGTGACCAGCCTTCTGTGTTTTTACTAGTGACCAGCCTTCTGTGTTTTTACTGGTGACCAGCCTTCTGTGTTTTTACTGGTGACCAGCCTTCTGTGTTTTTACTGGTGACCAGCGCTTCATGTGTTTTTACTGGTGACCAGCCTTCTGTAGTTTTTACTGGTGACCAGCCTTTAATGTGATTTTACTAGTGACCAGCCTTCTGTGTTTTTACTAGTGACCAGCCTTCTGTGTTTTTACTGGTGACCAGCCTTCTGTGTTTTACTGGTGACCAGCCTTCTGTGTTTTTACTGGTGACCAGCCTTCTGTGTTTTACTGGTGACCAGCCTTCTGTGTTTTTACTGGTGAGGCCAGACCCTTCTGTGATTTTACTAGTGACCAGCCTTCTGTGTTTTTACTAGTGACCAGCCTTCTGTGTTTTTACTAGTGACCAGCCTTCTGTGTTTTTACTGGTGACC
>NW_025757435.1:0-5575 GCF_021184085.1 Oncorhynchus gorbuscha
ACTGACTCTCTCCTCTACACTCAGCTAACTGACTCTCTCCTCTACACTCAGCTAAATGACTCCCTCGTCTACTCAGCTAACTGACTCCCTCTTCTACACTCAGCTAAATGACTCCCTCCTCTACACTCAGCTAACTGACTCCCTCCTCTACTCAGCTAACTGACTCCCTCCTCTACACTCAGCTAACAGACCCCTCTACACTCAGCTAACTGACTCTCTCCTCTACACTCAGCTAACTGACTCTCTCCTCTACACTCAGCTAACTGACTCTCTCCTCTACACTCAGCTAACTGACTCTCTCCTCTACACTCAGCTAACTGACTCTCTCCTCTACTCAGCTAACTGACTCTCTCCTCTACACTCAGCCAACTGACTCTCTCCTCTACACTCAGCTAACTGACTCCCTCCTCTACACTCAGCTAACTGACTCCCTCCTCTACACTCAGCTAACTGACTCCCTCCTCTACACTCAGCTAACTGACTCCCTCCTCTACACTCAGCTAACTGACTCCTCCTCTACACTCAGCTAACTGACTCCCTCTACACTCAGCTAACTGACTCCCTCTACACTCAGCTAACTGACTCCTCTACACTCAGCTAACTGACTCCTCTACACTCAGCTAACTGACTCCTCTACACTCAGCTAACTGACTCCTCTACACTCAGCTAACTGACTCCTCTACACTCAGCTAACTGACTCCTCTACACTCAGCTAACAGACTCCCTCCTCTACACTCAGCTAACTGACTCCTCTACACTCAGCTAACAGACTCCCTCCTCTACACTCAGCTAAATGACTCCCTCCTCTACACTCAGCTAACAGACCCCTCTACACTCAGCTAACAGACCCCTCTACACTCAGCTAACAGACTCCCTCCCCTACACTCAGCTAACAGACCCCTCTACACTCAGCTAACAGACTCCCTCCCCTACACTCAGCTAACAGACCCCTCTACACTCAGCTAACAGACTCCCTCCCCTACACTCAGCTAACAGACTCCCTCCCCTGGGGACCAACAGAGAAAACACAACACAAACAACAAAGCCAATAACGCTCCACGAGATTGTTAAAGAAATTAACGGCGGAAATGTTCCCTTTTCAGAGATTCCAAACCCTTCGGTGAGACGGGATGTAAAGTATGTTTTACACCGCAGGCGGAACGGCCATCACCCCACTGAGAATGAAAGGGAACACGTCAAGTAGCCCACACCATATATTCTCTAAAAGAACATGTCAAGTAGGCCTAGTCATATATTCTCTAAAAGAACATGTCAAGTAGGCCTAGTCATATATTCTCTAAAAGAACATGTCAAGTAGGCCTAGTCATATATTCTCTAAAAGAACACGTCAAGTAGCCCACACCATATATTCTCTAAAAGAACACGTCAAGTAGCCCACACCATATATTCTCTAAAATAACACGTCAAGTAGGCCAAAACATATATTCTCTTGTTTTACTGGGAAGTTTAGCAGAAGTGCTCAGGTTATTTATGTTAGTGCAGGGTGAGCTGATCACAGTGGACTTCCTGCTAGGCCACACCGCCTCAGTGCTGACAGTATAACGCACAGGCACATGATTACTGCATACAATAACTGTAGGATCAGTAGAGGCATGCAGGGCAGTAAGAGGGACATACAATAGGTTATTTACATTGTGTCTTCCAACTCCCCTGGTATAATGTACATTTTGCTGAAGCATTATGATGACTCAGCAACACAATGGTAGGGATTAAATGAGGTGGGCTTGGGTCATTGGTAAGACATTGTCTCAAAGCAGCCTTATAATGCTGTGAAAGGATCCAGGAACCCAAGTGATTTGGGTGGATCACATCCTCCTTATAAAATGTTACACCCACAGAGCTGCCATAGTCTGGGAACTCGATGACGAAGCAACAGCTGGAGTCAGACACAAACGGTCCCGGAGCTGAAGGCACAGGTAGATTAGGCCCCACAGGAGTCAGACTCAAACGGTCCCGGAGCTGAAGGCACAGGTAGATTAGGCCCCACAGGAGTCAGACTCAAACGGTCCCGGAGCTGAAGGCACAGGTAGATTAGGCCCCACAGGAGTCAGACACAAACGGTCCCGGAGCTGAAGGCACAGGTAGATTAGGCCCCACAGGAGTCAGACTCAAACGGTCCCGGAGCTGAAGGCACAGGTAGATTAGGCCCCACAGGAGTCAGACTCAAACGGTCCCGGAGCTGAAGGCACAGGTAGATTAGGCCCCACAGGAGTCAGTACTGCCGTTGCAGACACAATCCCATCAATGAAGACGCATTGCAGCGAAAGCTATTCCTTATGTCAATCTGCTCTGAACCTCTCGCAGTCACTCCAGTCCACTTAACATCATGCTGCTGCCTTCGGTTTCCACGACTTGTGACATGGGATCGTGTTGTTGTGGTGATTGTATCGTGTGTTTAAAATGATGTAACATTGTGTTTTGCTGCTGCCTTCTTGGCCAGGGGCCATATCCACAAAGTGTCTCAGAGTAGAAAATTGGTTGTAAGTTCTGAGAATAGAGACATTTTACTCTTATGGGTGAAAATGTAATGTAAATGTAAATGTAAAATGAAATATTTAACCTTGTTTTGACAGGAAGTCATACTGAAACCAGGGTCTGTTTTACAGATGAGCCTAAAAACATAAAATCAAATCAAATTTTATTGGTCACATGCACATATTTCTCAGATTTTATTAAAAAGGAAATGCTTGTGTTCCTAGCTCCAGCTGTCACGCCCTGGTCTAAGTATTTTGTGTTTTTCTTCATGTATTGGGTCAGGCCAGGGTGTGGCATGGAGTTTTTGTATTGTGGTGTGTTTTGTCTTGGGGTTTTGGTGTGTATGTATTTGGGATTGTAGCTAGTGGGGTTATCTAGCAAAGTCTATGGTTGCCTGAGTGGTTCTCAATCAGAGGCAGGTGCTTATCGTTGTCTCTGATTGGGAACCATATTTAGCAGCCATATTCTTTGGTTGTATTGTGGGTGATTGTCCTTAGTGTCTTGACGTCCTTATTCTGTGTTAGTTTGCACCAGTTTAGGCTGTTTCGGTTTTCATTATGTTTATTGTTTTGAGTTTTTGTATTGATTTGTGTTATGTTTGTTTTATTAAACATGGATCACAATATACATGCTGCAGTTTGGTCCGACTCTCCTTCACCTTATGAAAACCGTTACACCAACAGTGCAGTAGTATCTAACAATTCACAACAATACACACAAGTCTAAAAGTAAAAGAATGGAAATAAGAAAAACATAAATATTAGATTGAGCAATGTCAGAGTGGCATTGACTAAAATACAGTAGAATGTCGCTCCTGCTCCTGCTCTTCCCCCTGGCGCTCGAGAGCGCCAGGCTCCCCACCATTACACACACCTGCCTTCCCCCCGTCACGCACATCAGCGACTATTGGACTCACCTGGACTCAATCACCTCTGTCATTACCACCCCTACATCTGTCTGTTCCCAACCGCAGCATTCATTGTCATATGTCCTTGTGTGTTGACACTGTTCCTGTCTTGTTACGATTAAATGTTTGACTCCCCTGCTTCTCCACTCCAGGGTCTTACAAGAATAGAATACATGTAAACATTATTTAAACATTATTAGATTGACTAGTTGTCCATTATTAAGGTGGCCAGTGATACTAAGTCTATGCCTATAGGGCAGTAGCCTCTAATGTGCTAGTGATGGCTATTTAACAGCCTGAAGGCCTTTAGATAGAACCTGTTTCTCGGTCCCAGCTCTCATGCACCTGTACTGACCTCGCCTTCTGGATGATAGTGGGGTGAACAGGCGGTGGTTGTTGTCCTTGATCTTTTTGGCCCTTCTGTAAAATCGGGTGCTATAGATGTCCTGGAGGGCAGGTAGTTTGTCCCCGGTAATACGTTGGGCAGACCGCACCACCCTCTGGAGAGTTTTGCGGTTGTTGGCGGTGCAGTTGCCGTACCAGGTGGTGATATATCCCGATAGGATACTCTCAATTGTGCATCTGTAAATGTTTGAGGGTTTTAAGGGCCAAGCCAAATTTATTCAGCCTCCTGAGGTTGAAGACAAGCTGTTGTGCCTTCTTCACCACACTGTCTGTGTGGGTGGACCCTTTAAGATTGTCAGTGATGTGTATGGTCAAGGAACTTGAAGCTTTCCACCTTCTCCACTACTGTCCCGTCGATGTGGAAAGGGGCGTGCTCCCTCTGCTGTTTCCTGAAGTCCACAATTATCTCCAATTCGTTGTTTTGTTGACATTGAGTGTGAGGTTATTTTCCTGGCACCACACTCCCAGGGCCCTCACCTCCTCCCTATAGGCTGTCTAGTCATTGTTGGTAATCAGGCCTGCTACTGTGGTGTCGTCTGCAAACTTGATGATTGAGTTGGAGGCGTGCAAGGCCACATAGTCATGGGTGCAGGGAGTACAGAAGGGGGCTGAGCACACACCCTTGTGGGGCCCCAGTGTTGATCAGGATCAGCAGAATGGAGGTGTTGCTTCTTTAACTTCACCATTCGGGGGCGGCCCGTCAAGAAGTCCAGGACCCAATTGCACAGTGCGGGATTCATACCCAGGGCCCCATTGAATGCTGAGCTATGGTCAATGAACAGCCATCTTACAGGAAGTGAGGCAGGTACAGAGGACAAAGAGCCGTATGCCTGGTCAGGACCCGGAAAAGTCAAGTGGGAAACCTGCCGTTACGGTCAATACTACTCGCCAACGTGCAATCATCGGACAATAAACTAGACGAGGTACGATCGCGAATATCCTAGTAAAGGGACACCAATAACTGTAATATCCTATGTTTCACGGAATCATGGCTGAATGACGACATGGATATTCAGCTAGCGGGATATATGCTGCACCGATAAGATAGAACAGCACACTCCGGTAAGACAAGGGGGGGGGGGGTCTGTGCATATTTGTAAACAACAGCTGGTACACAAAATCTAAGGAAGTCTATAGATTTCGCTCGCCTGAAGTAGAGTATATTGTGATCATTTAAAGGCCACACAACTTGCCTAGAGAGTTTTCAGCTATACTTTCGTGGCTGTTTATTTACCACCACAGACAGCACAGACAGGCGCTCCTAGTGGCCGGAGACTTTAATGGTGGAAACTTAAATCAGTTCTTCCAAATCTTTATCAACATGTTAAATGTGCAAACGGAGGGAAAATTATTCTCGATCACCTGTACTCCCACACACACAGAGACGCGTACAAAGCTCTCCCTCACCCTCCACTGGTAAATCTGACCACAACTCTATCCTCCTGATTCCTGCTTACAAGCAAAATTAAAGCAGGAAGCACCAGTGACTCGGCCTATAAAAAGTGGTCAGGATGAAGCAGATGCTAAACTACAGGATCATTTTGCGATCACAGACTGGAACATGCTCTGGGAATCTTCCGATGCCATTGAGTGTTCACATCAGTCACTGGTTTATCAATAAGTGCATCGAGGACGCGTCCCGACAGTGACTATACGTATGGGCCCCAACCAGAAGCCATAGATTACAGGCAACATTCGCACTGAGCTAAAGGGTAGGGCTGCCACTTTCAAGGTGCGGGACTCTAACCCGGAAGCTTACAAGAAATC
>NW_025757436.1:0-5574 GCF_021184085.1 Oncorhynchus gorbuscha
CTGTCTCTCTCTCGCTCTCTCTCTCTGTCTCTCTCCCTCTGTCTCTTTCTCTCTTTCTCTGTCTGTCTGTCTCTCTCTCTCTCTCTCTCTCTCTCTCTCTCTCTCTCTCTCTCTCTCTCTCTCTCTCTCTCCTCTCTCTCTCTCTCTCTTTCTCTGTCTCTCTCTCTCTCTCTTTCTGTCTCTCTCTCGCTCTCTCTCTCTGTCTCTCTCCCTCTGTCTCTCTCTCTCTCTGTCTGTCTGTCTCTCTCTCTCTCTCTCTCTCTCTCTCTCTCTCTCTCTCTCTCTCTCTCTCTCTCTCTCTCTCTCTCTCTCTCTCTCTCTCTGGCTCTCTCTCTCTCTCTCTTTCTTTGTCTCTCGCTCTCTCTCTCTGTCTCTCTCCCTCTGTCTCTTTCTCTCTTTCTCTGTCTCTCTCTCTGTCTCTGCCTCTCTCTCTCTGTCTCTCTATCTTTCTTTGTCTCTCTCTCTCTTTCTTTGTCTCTCTCTCTCTCTGTCTCTCTCTCTCTCTCTCTCTCCGTCTCTCTGTCTCAGGGGCTCAGTTTGATGACAACATTCCTCGGCGCTCTGGCCAACGCATCGTAGCGCCACCTGGTGGCCGATCCAACATCACCAACCTGGGATGAGCAGCTGGGAACATCACCTTGTTTTGTGTGTTTGGCCTCACAATATTCTAGACTCGAGGCTCACCTATGTCTGCGTCACAAATTGCACCTTATTCCCTATCTAGTGCACTATTTTTTAACCAGAGCCCTATTCCCTATATAGTGCACTACTTTAGACCAGAGCCCTATTCCCTATATATAGTGCACTACTTTAGACCAGAGCCCTATTCCCTATATAGTGCAATACTTTAGACCAGAGCCCTATTCCCTATATATAGTGCACTACTTTAGACCAGAGCCCTATTCCCTATATAGTGCACTACTTTAGACCAGAGCCCATAGGGTTCTTCATCTTTGGGCCCATATTGGGGGCATTACTGTACGACATACAGCCGGTTTATTACAATGGAAACACACAGTGTTTGACACCTCCAACACGCAGGCGTGAACCCACTGTGATGTCATGTCGTCGTCTTCTCCCTGTCAGCAGGACTTCTCCTTCTTCTCCTTCTTCTCCTTCCTCTCCTACTTCTTCTTCTTCTTCTTCCTCTCCTTCTTCTTCTCCTTCTTCTCCTGCCTCTCCTTCTCCTTCTTCTTCTTCTTCTTCTTCCTCTCCTTCTTCTTCTCCTTCTTCTCCTTCCTCTCCTACTTCTTCTTCTTCCTCTCCTTCTTCTTCTTCTTCTTCTTCTTCTTCTTCCTCTTCTTCTTCTTCTTCTTCTTCCTCTCCGCCTTCTTCTTCTTCTTCTTCCTCTCCTTCTTCCTCTTCTTCTTCTTCCTCTCCGCCTTCTTCTTCTCTCATGTCAGCTCAGACACGGTGCTCCTCTTACTCCCTCTATTGGTCATTTGAGGAAACTCAGTATGTCCTGCAGCTGGTTTAGGTATCTTTGGTATCAGTATGTGTGTCCCAGTGTGTCTCGTGTGTCCCAGTGTGTCTCGTGTGTCCCAGTGTGTCTCGTGTGTCCCAGTGTGTCTCGTGTGTCCCAGTGTGTCTCGTGTGGGCTGGTATCTTATCGCTTGTTTTTAGACGTTTGATTCTACTCCTGTGATACGCATTTCTTTCACGTTGTATTTGACAGCACAGCGATATGTATATCTTATTATATTCATGGTGAACGTTTTCTTTCAAACACAATCATTCCCTGTGTGCAAGACTGTTACTGCATACTGTAACTACATACTGTCTGCAAGACTGTTCCCTCCCCATCAGAACAGCACTGCACACTGTCAATTCACCATCAGCAAAGCAATATCATCACTCCCACGCCTTGAAAACACTTAATATGTAAATGTGTGAAATAAACAACTGGTATAATTGTCTGATCAAAACTAAAGGAACTGATGACTTGATAAAAGTCAAGTAGAGAACAAAGATGTTTGTGTCTGTTTAAAAAAAAAACACACGTCAAGGATGAACAGCTAATTTAGTAGAGGAATCACATGTTTTATTGGACATGATGATGATGATGTTGATGATATTTTAGACTGTCTGAGTCATTCACTCCAGAGGTAGATCTTTGTTGTGATGAGATGTTCAACTCTGCTGTATGGATCGTTCACTGCAGAGTGAGTCTTTGTTGTGAGGAGATGTTCAACTCTCTGCTGTGGTCGATTCCCTCAAGTGGAAATCTTTCTTGTAGTAGTCTTTCTAACTCTCTGCTGTATGGATCGTTCACTCCAGAGGTAGATCTTTGTTGTAGTGAATCATTCAACATCACTGTGAATCAGTTCACTGCAGACGTAGATCTTTGTTGTGATGAGATGTGTTCAACTCTCTGCTGTATGGTCGTTCACTGCAGAGGTAGATCTTTGTTGTGATGAGATGTTCAACTCTCTGCTGTATGGATCGTTCACTCCAGAGGTAGATCTTTGTTGTGATGAGATGTTCAACTCTCTGCTGTATGGATCGTTCACTGCAGACGTAGATCTTTGTTGTGATGAGATGTTCAACTCTCTGCTGTATGGATCGTTCACTCCAGAGGTAGATCTTTGTTGTGATGAGATGTTCAACTCTCTGCTGTATGGATCGTTCACTGCAGAGGTAGATCTTTGTTGTGAGGAGATGTTCAACTCTCTGCTGTATGGATCGTTCACTCCAGAGGTAGATCTTTGTTGTGATGAGATGTTCAACTCTCTGCTGTATGGATCGTTCACTGCAGACGTAGATCTTTGTTGTGATGAGATGTTCAACTCTCTGCTGTAAGGATCGTTCACTGCAGAGGTAGATCTTTGTTGTGATGAGATGTTCAACTCTCTGCTGTAAGGATCGTTCACTCCAGAGGTAGATCTTTGTTGTGATGAGATGTTCAACTCTCTGCTGTATGGATCGTTCACTCCAGAGGTAGATCTTTGTTGTGATGAGATGTTCAACTCTCTGCTGTATGGATCGTTCACTCCAGAGGTAGATCTTTGTTGTGATGAGATGTTCACCTCTCTGCTGTATCGATCGTTCACTCCAGAGGTAGATCTTTGTTGTGATGAGATGTTCAACTCTCTGCTGTATGGATCGTTCACTGCAGAGGTAGATCTTTGTTGTGATGAGATGTTCAACTCTCTGCTGTATGGATCGTTCCCTGCAGACGTAGATCTTTGTTGTGATGAGATGTTCAACTCTCTGCTGTAAAGGGCCTCAGCTCCTACTGGTGTTTATAAGGCTCCTGTCACGGACGACCGCTTCACCTTCAATTTACTTGATGTGGATGTTACTGGTTGTTTTACTGTGTTATGTTACATGTAGTGTTTTAACACCACTCTGAACCACACACTGAGTCGCCTGGTTTCTGCTCTTAACAACGGTCATTGTTGTCATTGTCAAGCTAAACGTAAAGTAAAAAAGCACAAACAGACTGTGGACTCAGGCTAGAATCTGAGGGCCCGCTACAGAGCAGTCTGTATCTGTAAGGGTTGAATCCTAGAATCTGAGGGCCCGCTACAGAGCAGTCTGTATCTGTAAGGGTTGAATCCTAGAATCTGAGGGCCCGCTACAGAGCAGTCTGTATCTGTAAGGCTTGAATCCTAGAATCTGAGGGCCTGCTACAGAGCAGTCTATATCTGTAAGGGTTGAATCCTAGAATCTGAGTGCCCGCTACAGAGCAGTCTGTATCTGTAAGGCTTGAATCCTAGAATCTGAGGGCCTGCTACAGAGCAGTCTGTATCTGTAAGGGTTGAATCCTAGAATCTGAGGGCCCGCTACAGAGCAGTCTGTATCTGTAAGGGTTGAATCCTAGAATCTGAGGGCCCGCTACAGAGCAGTCTGTATCTGTAAGGGTTGAATCCTAGAATCTGAGGGCCCGCTACAGAGCAGTCTATATCTGTAAGGGTTGAATCCTAGAATCTGAGGGCCCGCTACAGAGCAGTCTGTATCTGTAAGGGTTGAATCCTAGAATCTGAGGGCCCGCTACAGAGCAGTCTGGATCTGTAAGGCTTGAATCCTAGAATCTGAGGGCCCGCTACAGAGCAGTCTGTATCTGTAAGGGTTGAATCCTAGAATCTGAGGGCCTGCTACAGAGCAGTCTGGATCTGTAAGGTTTGAATCCTAGAATCTGAGGGCCCGCTACAGAGCAGTCTGTATCTGTAAGGGTTGAATCCTAGAATCTGAGGGCCCGCTACAGAGCAGTCTGGATCTGTAAGGGTTGAATCCCGGTCAGTCTCTGTTCTGTTGTCGGATGTCGCTGATGTAATCACGTTATCAATATTCACTGAAATAAAAAACTGAAATCACACCAGACCTGTCAACCTGTGAGTTTATTAAAACCATACAGTGATGTGATTATATGGCGGTTTCTAGAGAGTAACAGGTCTGGAAAGGGTCAGTAACATAACAGCAACGTCACCTGAACTCACATCACAAATATGATATGATATAACACTTGTCAACAAAACCTCTCAGGTCATTGATATATTGGCTGACTTTACTTAACAATATATTGGTTGATTTGATTTGGTTGGTTGATTTATTCATTTGCACACAACATATTCACACATTCTACTGTATATCAGACCTGCACTAAATACTATACTTTATCTGAAACCCCCAGACCATAATCAATAACATCATTATCTATATACTACTAACAAACTCATAACAATAATCCGCCTCATAATCAATATCATAACATTTATAATCAATAACATCATGATCTATATACTAGTAACAACATCATAACAATAATCTACATCGTAATCAATATTATAACATTTATAATCAATAACATCATGATCTATATACTACTAACAATAATCTACATAATAATCAATATTATAACATTTATAATCAATAACATCATGATCTATATACTACTAACAACATCATAACAATAATCTACATTATAATCAATATCATAACATTTATAATCAATAGCATCATTATCTCTATACTACTAACATCATAATCAATATCATAACATTTATAATCAATAACATCATTATCTATATACTACTAACAACATCTTAACAATAATCTACATTATAATCAATATTATAACATTTATAATCAATGACATCATGATCTATATACTACTAACAACAATCTACATTATAATCAATATCATAACATTTATAATCAATAACATCATTATCTATATACTACTAACAACATCATAACAATAATCTACATTATAATCAATATTATAACATTTATAATCAATAACATCATGATCTATATACTACTAACAATAATCTACATCATAATCAATATCATAACATTTATAATCAATAACATCATGATCTATATACTACTAACAACATCATAACAATAATCTACATTATAATCAATATTATAACATTTATAATCAATAACTGTCACGCCTTGGTCATTGTATCTTGTGTTTTTGTTATATGTTTGGGTAGGCCAGGGTGTGACATGGGTTTATATGTTGTGTTTCGTATTGGGGTTTGTATTATTTGGGATCGCGGCTGATTAGGGGTGTGGTACAGGCTTGGCTGCCTGAGGCGGTTCTCAATTAGAGTCAGGTGATTC
>NW_025757437.1:0-5574 GCF_021184085.1 Oncorhynchus gorbuscha
TACAGTACAGTTATGGTCAGTAGATCATCACCATGTATAGACTCCACAGTACAGTTAAGGTCAGTAGATCATCACCATGTATAGACTCCACAATACAGTACAGTTATGGTCAGTAGATCATCACCATGTATAGACTCCACAGCACAGTTATGGCCAGTAGATCATCACCATGTATAGACTCCACAGTACAGTTATGGTCAGTAGATCATCACCATGTATAGACTCCACAGTACAGTACAGTAGATCATCACCATGTATAGACTCCACAGTACAGTTATGGTCAGTAGATCATCACCATGTATAGACTCCACAGTACACAGTTATGGCCAGTAGATCATCACCATGTATAGACTCCACAGTACAGTTATGGTCAGTAGATCATCACCATGTATAGACTCTTACAATACAGTATGGCCAGTAGATCATCACCATGTATAGACTCAGTACAGTACAGTTATGGCCAGTAGATCATCACCATGTATAGACTCCACAGTACAGTACAGTTATGGTCAGTAGATCATCACCATGTATAGACTCCACAGTACAGTACATTTATGGTCAGTAGATCACTCACAGTTATGGCCAGTAGATCATCACCATGTATAGACTCCACAGTACAGTACATTTATGGTCAGTAGATAGACTCAGTAGATCATCACCATGTATAGACTCCACAGTACAGTACATTTATGGTCACAGATGATCTATGGCCAGTAGATCATCACCATGTATAGACTCCACAGTACAGTACAGTTTATGGTCAGTAGATAGACTCCACAGTACAGTTATGGTCAGTAGATCATCACCATGTATAGACTCCACTCCACAGTACAGTTATGGTCAGTAGATCATCACCATGTATAGACTCCACAATACAGTACAGTACAGTACTGTACAGTACAGGTTTAGTAAATTCAAGAATCCACCATCACAAACATACAGAACTGTACACACAGTTTACTACAGGTGGACTCCAATCAAATTGAAGAAACATCTCAGGGATGATAGATGGAAACAGGATGCACCTGAGCTAAATTTCGAGTCTCAAAGCAAAGGGTATTTATTTAAATAAAGACATTTCTGTTATTATTAAATTTGCAAAAAAAAGAAAAAACAGTTTTTGCTTTGTCATTATGTTATATTGTGTGTAGATTGATGAGGGAAAAAATGTATTTCATACATTTTAGAATAAGGCTGTAATGTAATAACATTTGGAAAATTCAAGGGGTCTGAATACTTTCTGAATGCACTGTATATAATCCACACAGCTCAGAACAACAATACACTGTATATAATCCACACAGCTCAGAACAACAATACACTGTACATAATCCACACAGCTCAGAACAACAATGCACTGTACATAATCCACACAGCTCAGAACAACAATGCACTGTACATAATCCACACAGCTCAGAACAACAATGCACTGTATATAATCCACACAGCTCAGAACAACAATGCACTGTATAATCCACACAGCTCAGAACAACAATGCACTGTACATAATCCACACAGCTCAGAACAACAATGCACTGTACATAATCCACACAGCTCAGAACAACAATGCACTGTATATAATCCACACAGCTCAGAACAACAATGCACTGTACATAATCCACACAGCTCAGAACAACAATGCACTGTATATAATCCACACAGCTCAGAACAACAATGCACTGTACATAATCCACACAGCTCAGAACAACAATGCACTGTACATAATCCACACAGCTCAGAACAACAATGCACTGTACATAATCCACACAGCTCAAAACAACAATACACTGTATATAATCCACACAGCTCAGAACAACAATGCACTGTACATAATCCACACAGCTCAGAACAACAATACACTGTACATAATCCACACAGCTCAAAACAACAATACACTGTACATAATCCACACAGATCAAAACAACAATACACTGTATATAATCCACACAGCTCAGAACAACAATGCACTGTATATAATCCACACAGCTCAGAACAACAATGCACTGTACATAATCCACACAACTCAAAACAACAACCCACTGTATATAATCCACACAGCTCAGAACAACAATGCACTGTACATAATCCACACAACTCAAAACAACAACGCACTGTGTATAATCCACACAGCTCAAAAGAACAATGCACTGTATATAATCCACACAGCTCAAAAGAACAATGCACTGTACATAATCCACACAGCTCAGAACAACAATACACTGTACATAATCCACACAGCTCAGAACAACAATGCACTGTATATAATCCACACAGCTCAAAAGAACAATGCACTGTACATAATCCACACAGCTCAGAACAACAATACACTGTACATAATCCACACAGCTCAAAACAACAATACACTGTACATAATCCACACAGCTCAAAACAACAATACACTGTATATAATCCACACAGCTCAGAACAACAATACACTGTACATAATCCACACAGCTCAGAACAACAATACACTGTACATAATCCAACTCAAAACAACAATACACTGTACATAATCCACACAGCTCAAAACTGCAATACACTGTACATAATCCACACAGCTCAAAATGTCAATATTCTGTATATAATGCTCAGAACAACAATGCACTGTATATAATCCACACACCTCAGAACAACAATGCACTGTATATAATCACACAGCTCAGAACAACAATGCACTGAATAATCCACACTGTAAACAACAACGCACTGTATATAATCCACACAGCTCAGAACAACAATGCACTGTACATAATCCACACAACTCAAAACAACAACGCACTGTATATAATCCACACAGCTCAGAACAACAATACACTGCATATAATCCACACAGCTCAGAACAACAATACACTGCATATAATCCACACAGCTCAGAACAACAATGCACTGTACATAATCCACACAACTCAAAACAACAACGCACTGTATATAATCCAGCTCAGATCAACAATACACTGTACATAATCCAGGTCACAGCTCAGACATGAATGTCAAAACAAGTTGACTTTGAGGTTAAAGAAAGTGTGTTGATAACATGATTTTGCAGTCTTTGGAGAAAATCAAAATGGGTTATTCTTGTAAAGCTTTTTGAGTAAAAATCTTATATTACAGCTCAATTTGAGCAAATGAATTTGCGATTAATCGACAATCAGAAAATCCTATAATAAACTCTATTTCATTTGGGAATCATTTGACTGCCCTCGTTGACATTAAAATGACTCAACCAGAAGTGTAGCGGACATGAGTCGGTCATGAGACATGAGTCGGTTAAGACATGAGTCGGTCATGAGACATGAGTCGGTCATGAGACATGAGTCGGTCGTGAGACATGAGTCGGTCGTGAGACATGAGTCGGTCATGAGACATGAGTCGGTCATGAGACATGGGTGGGTCGTGAAACATGAGTCAGTCGTGAGACATGGGTTGGTCATGAGACATGAGTCGGTCATGAGACATGGGTCAGTCGTGAGACATGAGTCGGTCGTGAGACATGAGTGGGTCGTGAGAATAAGTCTGAATACCTTCTGGTATTCAGACCCCAACCAAGTTTGTTCAAACCCTTTTTAAAGACATGAGTCGGTCATGAGACATGAGGGACATGAGTCGGTCGTGAGACATGAGTCGGGTCGTGAGACATGAGTGGGTCGTGAGACATGAGTCAGTCGTGAGACATGAGTCGGTCATGAGACATGAGTCGGTCATGAGACATGAGTCGGTCGCGGAGACATGAGTGGGTCGTGAGACATGAGTGGTCGCGGAGACATGGGTCGGTCCTGAGACATGAGTCGGTCCCAGACATGAGTCAGTCGTGAGACATGAGTCGGTCAGAGACATGCGGCCATGAGACATGAGTGGGTCGTGAGACATGGGTCGGTCGTGAGACATGGGTCGGTCGTGAGACATGAGTCGGTCGTGAGACATGAGTCGGTCGTGAGACATGAGTGGGTCGTGAGACATGGGTCAGTCATGAGACATGAGTCGGTCGTGAGACATGAGTGGGTCGTGAGAATAAGGGGTCTGAATACCTTCTGGTATTCAGACCCCAACCAGAAGGTTGCGAGTTCAAACCCTTTTTCACCAATTTGTAAGTCGCTCTGGATAAGAGCGTCTGCTAAATGACTTAAATGTAAATGTAAATGTAAAAGACATGAGTCGGTCATGAGACATGAGTCGTCATTAGACATGAGTGGGTCATGGGTCAGTGAGACATGAGTCGGCCGTCGGTCAGACATGAGTGGGTCATGAGACATGGGTTGGTCATGAGACATGAGTCGGTCATGAGACATGAGTCGGTCGGTCGTGAGACATGAGTCGGTCGTGAGGGGCAAGACATGAGTCAGTTCAAACCCTTTTTTAAAGACATGAGTCGGTCATGAGACATGAGTCGTCATTAGACATGAGTCGGTCGTGAGACATGAGTCGGTCGTGAGACATGAGTGGGTCGTGAGACATGAGTCAGTCGTGAGACATGAGTCGGTCATGAGACATGAGTGGGTCGTGAGACATGAGTCGGTCGTGAGACATGAGTGGGTCGTGAGACATGAGTGGGTCGTGAGACATGAGTCGGTCCTGAGACATGAGTCGGTCCTGAGACATGAGTCGGTCGTGAGACATGAGTGGGTCGTGAGACATGCGTCGGTCGTGAGACATGAGTGGGTCGTGAGACATGGGTCGGTCGTGAGACATGGGTCGGTCGTGAGACATGAGTCGGTCATGAGACATGAGTCGGTCGTGAGACATGAGTGGGTCGTGAGACATGGGTCGGTCGTGAGACATGGGTCGGTCGTGAGACATGAGTCGGTCGTGAGACATGAGTGGGTCGTGAGACATGCGTCGGTCGTGAGACATGAGTGGGTCGTGAGACATGGGTCGGTCGTGAGACATGGGTCGGTCGTGAGACATGAGTCGGTCATGAGACATGAGTCGGTCGTGAGACATGAGTGGGTCGTGAGACATGGGTCGGTCGTGAGACATGGGTCGGTCGTGAGACATGAGTCGGTCATGAGACATGAGTCAGTCATGAGACATGAGTCGGTCGTGAGACATGAGTCGGTCGTGAGACATGAGTCGGTCATGAGACATGAGTCGGTCATGAGACATGGGTCGGTCGTGAGACATGAGTCGGTCGTGAGACATGAGTCGGTCATGAGACATGGGTCAGTCATGAGACATGAGTGGGTCGTGAGAATAACCAGAAGGTTGCGAGTTCAAACCCTTTTTCACCAATTTGTAAGTCGCTCTGGATAAGAGCGTCTGCTAAATGACTTAAATGTAAATGTAAATGTAAAAGACATGAGTCGGTCATGAGACATGAGTCGTCATTAGACATGAGTGGGTCATGAGACATGAGTCGGTCGTGAGACATGAGTGGGTCATGAGACATGGGTTGGTCATGAGACATGAGTCGTCATGAGACATGAGTCGGTCGTGAGACATGAGTCGGTCATGAGACATGAGTCGTCATGAGACATGAGTCGGTCATGAGACATGAGTCGTCACGGGACTTAAGTCGCCACAGAAAATGAGTTGTCACGAGACATGAGTCGTCATGAGTCGGCAATGAGACATGAGTCG
>NW_025757438.1:0-5573 GCF_021184085.1 Oncorhynchus gorbuscha
AACTTGCAGGCTTGTTTTCAAATTGCTGTGCGTTTTGTTGCCAACCTATTTTGCTACCTGACAACTTTACGGGTTTCACTTTTTAATTACCGTTCATATATTTATTTTTTCCTCGACTTTTTCACTCCGGACGCTTTATCTGGACACGATTCGTCAGGACCTCCAACAGCCGAAGCTAAGTAGTAACATTAACATGATGCCTTCTAATTGCAGCCGCTGTGCTCGCCTTACGGCGAGGATAGCTGTACTGCAAGCCCAGCTTCAGACGCAATCGTTAGGCAAGGGTAATTTCAGTGTAGGAAAGGATGAAACAGCGTCTGTGCCACCAGTAAGTACAGATAGTAGTATAAATCCCCTGGCACAGTCCCCGCAGCCGGACAACTTTCTCACGGTTTCTGGAAGGAAATGCTGTAGGAACGCTCAACCGGTGTCGCTCATTCAGCAGACAGAAACTTTCAACCGGTTCTCCCCATTAAGCAGCGGGTCGGTGTCAGAGGCCGAGTCTTCTGGTCTCTACTCCTCCCGTTACGGGGTCTGAGACGCCGAAGCTTCCCACCATTAGCTCTGACAAATTGAAAACTCTAGTCATTGGCGACTCCATTACCCGCAGTATTAGACTTAAAGCGAATCATCCAGCGATCATACACTGTTTACCCGGGGGCAGGGCTACCGACGTTAAGGCTAATCTGAAGATGGTGCTGGCTAAAGCTAAAACTGGCGAGTGTAGAGAGTATAGAGATATTGTTATCCACGTCGGCACCAACGATGTTAGGATGAAACAGTCAGAGATCACCAAGCGCAACATAGCTTCTGCGTGCATATCAGCTAGAAAGATGTGTCGGCATCGAGTAATTGTCTCTGGCCCCCTCCCAGTTAGGGGGAGTGATGAGCTCTACAGCAGAGTCTCACAACTCAATCGCTGGTTGAAAACTGTTTTCTGCCCCTCCCAAAAGATAGAATTTGTAGATAATTGGCCCTCTTTCTGGGACTCGCCCACAAACAGGACCAAGCCTGACCTGCTGAGGAGTGACGGACTCCATCCTAGCTGGAGGGGTGCTCTCATCTTATCTGCCAACATAGACAGGGCTCTAACTCCTCTAGCTCCACAATGAAATAGGGTGCAGGCCAGGCAGCAGGCTATTAGCCAGCCTGCCAGCATAGTGGAGTCTGCCACTAGCATAGTTAGTGTAGTCAGCTCAGCTATCACCATTGAGACCGTGTCTGTGCCTCGACCTGGGTTGGGCAAAACTAAACATGGCGGTGTTCGCCTTAGCAATCTCACTAGGATAAAGACCACCTCCATTCCTGTCATTACTGAAAGAGATCATGATACCTCACATCTCAAAATAGGGCTACTTAATGTTAGATCCCTTACTTCAAAGGCAATTATAGTCAATGAACTAATCACTGATCATAATCTTGATGTGATTGGCCTGACTGAAACATGGCTTAAGCCTGATGAATTTACTGTGTTAAATGAGGCCTCACCTCCTGGCTACACTAGTGACCATATCCCCGTGCATCCCGCAAAGGCGGAGGTGTTGCTAACATTTACGATAGCAAATTTCAATTTACAAAAAAAAAAAAAAAAATGACGTTTTGCCTTTTGAGCTTCTAGTCATGAAATCTATGCAGCCTACTCAATCACTTTTTATAGCTACTGTTTACAGGCCTCCTGGGCCATATACAGCGTTTCTCACTGAGTTCCCTGAATTCCTATCAGACCTTGTAGTCATTGCAGATAATATTCTAATCTTTGGTGACTTTAATATTCACATGGAAAAGTCCACAGACCCACTCCAAAAGGCTTTTGGAGCCATCATCGACTCAGTGGGTTTTGTCCAACATGTCTCTGGACCCACTCACTCTCACAGTCATACGCTGGACCTAGTTTTGTCCCATGGAATAAATGTTGTGGATCTTAATGTTTTTCCTCATAATCCTGGACTATCAGACCACCATTTTATTACGTTTGCAATTGCAACAAATAATCTGCTCAGACCCCAACCAAGGAACATCAAAAGTCGTGCTATAAATTCACAGACAACACAAAGATTCCTTGATGCCCTTCCAGACTCCCTCTGCCTACCCAAGGACGCCAGAGGACAAAAATCCGTTAACCACCTAACTGAGGATCTCAATTTAACCTTGCGCAATACCCTAGATGCAGTTGCACCCCTAAAAACTAAAAAAATGTCTCATAAGAAACTAGCTCCATGGTACACAGAAAATACCCGAGCTCTGAAGCAAGCTTCCAGAAAATTGGAACGGAAATGGCGCCACACCAAACTGGAAGTCTTCCGACTAGCTTGGAAGGATGGTACCGTGCAGTACCGAAGAGCCCTTACTGCTGCTCGATCGTCCTATTTTTCTAACTTAATTGAGGAAAATAAGAACAATCCGAAATTCCTTTTTGATACTGTGGCAAAGCTAACTAAAAAGCAGCATTCCCCAAGAGAGGATGACTTGCACTTTAGCAGTGATAAATTCATGAACTTCTTTGAGGAAAAGATTATGATTATTAGAAAGCAAATTACGGACTCCTCTTTAAACCTGCGTATTCCTCCAAACCTCAGTTGTCCTGAGTCTGCACAACTCTGCCAGGACCTAGGATCAAGAGAGACGCTCAAGTGTTTTAGTACTATATCTCTTGACACAATGATGAAAATAATCATGGCCTCTAAACCTTCAAGCTGTATACTGGACCCTATTCCAACTAAACTACTGAAAGAGCTGCTTCCTGTGCTTGGCCCTCCTATGTTGAACATAATAAACGGCTCTCTATCCACTGGATGTGTACCAAACTCACTAAAAGTGGCAGTAATAAAGCCTCTCTTGAAAAAGCCAAACCTTGACCCAGAAAATATAAAAAACTATCGGCCTATATCGAATCTTCCATTCCTCTCAAAGATTTTAGAGAAGGCTGTTGCGCAGCAACTCACTGCCTTCCTGAAGACAAACAATGTATACGAAATGCTTCAGTCTGGTTTTAGACCCCATCATAGCACTGAGACGGCACTTGTGAAGGTGGTAAATGACATTTTGATGGCATCGGACCGAGGCTCTGCATCTGTCCTCGTGCTCCTAGACCTTAGTGCTGCTTTTGATACCATCGATCACCACATTCTTTTGGAGAGATTGGAAACCCAAATTGGTCTACACGGACATGTTCTGGCCTGGTTTAGGTCTTATCTGTCGGAAAGATATCAGTTTGTCTCTGTGAATGGTTTGTCCTCTGACAAATCAACTGTACATTTCGGTGTTCCTCAAGGTTCTGTTTTAGGACCACTATTGTTTTCACTATATATTTTACCTCTTGGGGATGTTATTCGAAAACATAATGTAAACTTTCACTGCTATGCGGATGACACACAGCTGTACATTTCAATGAAACATGGTGAAGCACCAAAATTGCCTCGCTAGAAGCATGTGTTTCAGACATAAGGAAGTGGATGGCTGCAAACTTTCTACTATTAAACTCGGACAAAACAGAGATGCTTGTTCTAGGTCCCAAGAAACAAAGAGATCTTCTGTTGAATCTGACAATTAATCTTAATGGTTGTACAGTCGTCTCAAATAAAACTGTGAAGGACCTCGGCGTTACTCTGGACCCTGATCTCTCTTTTGAAGAACATATCAAGACCATTTCGAGGACAGCTTTTTTCCATCTACGTAACATTGCAAAAATCAGAAACTTTCTGTCCAAAAATGATGCAGAAAAATTAATCCATGCTTTTGTCACTTCTAGGTTAGACTACTGCAATGCTCTATTTTCCGGCTACCCGGATAAAGCACTAAATAAACTTCAGTTAGTGCTAAATACGGCTGCTAGAATCCTGACTAGAACCAAAAATTTGATCATATTACTCCAGTGCTAGCCTCTCTACACTGGCTTCCTGTCAAAGCAAGGGCTGATTTCAAGGTTTTACTGCTAACCTACAAAGCATTACATGGGCTTGCTCCTACCTACCTCTCTGATTTGGTCCTGCCGTACATACCTATACGTACGCTACGGTCACAAGACGCAGGCCTCCTAATTGTCCCTAGAATTTCTAAGCAAACAGCTGGAGGCAGGGCTTTCTCCTATAGAGCTCCATTTTTATGGAACGGTCTGCCTACCCATGTCAGAGACGCAAACTCGGTCTCAACCTTTAAGTCTTTACTGAAGACTCATCTCTTCAGTGGGTCATATGATTGAGTGTAGTCTGGCCCAGGAGTGGGAAGGTGAACGGAAAGGCTCTGGAGCAACGAACCGCCCTTGCTGTCTCTGCCTGGCCGGTTCCCCTTTTCCACTGGGATTCTCTGCCTCTAACCCTGTTACGGGGCTGAGTCACTGGCTTGCTGGGGCTCTCTCGTGCCGTCCCTGGGGGGGATGCGTCACCTGGGTGGGTTGATTCACTGTTGTGGTCGGCCTGTCTGGGTTCCCCCCACCCCTTGGGTTGTACCGTGTCGGAGATCTTTGTGGGCTATACTCGGCCTTGTCTCAGGATGGTAAGTTGGTGGTTGAAGATTTCCCTCTAGTGGTGTGGGGGCTGTGCTTTGGCAAAGTGGGTGGGGTTATATCCTTCCTGTTTGGCCCTGTCCGGGGGTGTCCTCGGATGGGGCCACAGTGTCTCCTGACCCCTCCTGTCTCAGCCTCCAGTATTTATGCTGCAGTAGTTTATGTGTCGGGGGCTAGGGTCAGTTTGTTTATCTGGAGTACTTCTCCTGTCCTATTCGGTGTCCTGTGTAAATCTAAGTGTGCGTTCTCTAATTCTCTCCTTCTCTTTCTTTCCCTGGGCCCTAGGACCATGTCCCAGGACTACCTGACATGAGGACTCCTTGCTGTCCCCAGTCCACCTGGCCATGCTCCTGCTCCAGTTTCAACTGTTCTGCCTTACTATTATTCAACCATGCTGGTCATTTATGAACATTTGAACATCTTGGCCACGTTCTGTTATAATCTCCACCTGGCACAGCCAGAAGAGGACTGGCCACCCCACATATGCTCTCTCTAATTTCTCTCTTTCTTTCTCTCTCTCGGAGGACCTGAGCCCTAGGACCGTGCCCCAGGACTACCTGACATGATGGCTCCTTGCTGTCCCCAGTCCATCTGACTGTGCTGCTTTCTAGGGAGTTTTTCCTAGCCACCGTGCTTTTACACCTGCATTGTTTGCTGTTTGGGGTTTTAGGCTGGGTTTCTGTACAGCACTTTGAGATATCAGCTGATGTACGAAGGGCTATATAAATAAATTTGATTTGATTTGATTTGATTTGATGTTCAAATGTTCATAAATGACCAGCATGGTCGAATAATAATAAGGCAGAACAGTTGAAACTGGAGCAGCAGCATGGCCAGGTGGACTGGGGACAGCAAGGAGTCATCATGTCAGGTAGTCCTGGGGCATGGTCCTAGGGCTCAGGTCCTCCGAGAGAGAGAAAGAAAGAGAGAAGGAGAGAATTAGAGAACGCACACTTAGATTCACACAGGACACCTGAATAGGACAGGAGAAGTACTCCAGATATAACAAACTGACCCTAGCTCCCCGACACAAACTACTGCAGCATAAATACTGGAGGCTGAGACAGGAGGG
>NW_025757440.1:0-5571 GCF_021184085.1 Oncorhynchus gorbuscha
TGCCTGCCAGGGAGTATGGGATGTTTACAGTAACTGAAGAGACAGCTGCCTGCCAGGGAGTATGGGATGTTTACAGTAACTGAAGGGACAGCTGCCTGCCAGGGAGTATGAAATGTTTACAGTAACTGAAGGGACAGCTGCCTGCCAGGGAGCTGCCTAGTCTGGGATGTTTACAGTGAAGGAACTGAAACTGAAGGACAGCTGCCTGCCAGGGAGTATGGGATGTTTACAGTAACTGAAGAGAACCACTAGAAGTGCAGAGTAACAACCAGTTATTTTCACACCTTGAGGCAAATAGTGTCATGCTGGTGAATGAGGACCCAAAAGCGACTTGGCGAAAACAGAGTATTTAATCCAGAATAAACATTACAAAACAAAAAGCATAATACTACACGTAAAGACGAGAACAGACTGGAGACTTGATCGAGAACTGCAGGTTGCCTCGGGAAGGCACTTGAACCTAGCAGACTCAGACACCTGCTCACCATGCAGCATCTGAGGGAAACACGACACGACAGGGCAAAACATAGACACAGCACGGTGAATATAAATGAGGATCCGACGGGGCAGGTACGGGAAACAAGGAGAGAAATAGGGACTCTAATCAGGGAAAAGGATCGGGAACAGGTGTGGGAAGGCTAAATGATGATTAGGGAATAGGAACAGCTGGGAGCAGGAACGGAACGATAGAGAGAAGAGAGAGCGAGAGAGTGAGAGAGGGAGGGAGAGAGAGGGATAGAAAGAGGGAAAGAACCTAATAAGACCAGCAGAGGGAAACGAATAGAATGGGAAGCACAGGGACAAGACATGATAATAAATGACAAAACATGACAGTACCCCCACTCACCGAGCGCCTCCTGGCGCACTCGAGGAGGAATCCTGGCGGCAACGGAGGAAATCATCAATGAGTGAACGGTCCAGCACGTCCCGAGACGGAACCCAACTCCTCTCCTCAGGACCGTAACCCTCCCAATCCACTAAGTATTGGTGACCCCGTCCCCGAGAACGCATGTCCATGATCTTATGTACCTTGTAAATAGGTGCGCTCTCGACAAGGACGGGAGGGGGAGGGAAGACGAACGGGGTGCGAAGAAAGGGCTTAACACAGGAGACATGGAAGACAGGATGGACGCGACGAAGATGTCGCGGAAGAAGCAGTCGCACAGCGACAGGATTGACGACCTGGGAGACACGGAACGGACCAATGAACGCGGAGTCAACTTACGAGAAGCTGTCGTAAGAGGAAGGTTGCGAGTGGAAAGCCACACTCTCTGGCCGCAACAATACCTAGGACTCTTAATCCTGCGTTTATTGGCGGCTCTCACAGTCTGTGCCCTGTAGCGGCAAAGTGCAGACCTCACCCTCCTCCAGGTGCGCTCACAACGTTGGACAAACGCTGAGCGGAGGAACGCTGGACTCGGCAAGCTGGGAAGAGAATAGAGGAGGCTGGTAACCCAGACTACTCTGAAACGGGAGATAACCCGGTAGCAGACGAAGGAAGCGAGAGTTGTGAGCGTATTCTGCCCAGGGAGCTGTTCTGCCCAAGACGCAGGGTTTCTGAAAGAAAGGCTGCGTAGTATGCGACCAATCGTCTGATTGGCCCTCTCTGCTTGACCGTTAGACTGGGGATGAAACCCGGAAGAGAGACTGACGGACGCACCAATCAAACGACAGAACTCCCTCCAAAACTGTGACGTGAATTGCGGGCCTCTGTCTGAAACGGCGTCTAACGGGGAGGCCATGAATTCTGAACACATTCTCGATAATGATTTGTGCCGTCTCCTTAGCGGAAGGAAGTTTAGCGAGGAGAATGAAATGTGCCGCCTTAGAGAACCTATCGACAACCGTAAGAATCACAGTCTTCCCCGCAGACAAAGGCAGACCGGTAATGAAGTCTAGGGCGATGTGAGACCATGGTCGAGAAGGAATGGGGAGCGGTCTGAGACGACCGGCAGGAGGAGAGTTACCGACTTAGTCTGCGCGCAGTCCGAACAAGCAGCCACGAAACAGCCGGCGCGTGTCACGCTCCTGAGTCGGCCACCAAAATCGCTGGCGAATAGACGCAAGAGTGCCTCGAACACCGGAAATGACCAGCTAACTTGGCAGAGTGAGCCCACTGAAGAACAGCCAGACAGTGGAAACAGGAACGAAAAGGAGGTTACTAGGACAAGCGGCGACGCAGTGTGCGTGAGTGCTAGCTTAACCTGTCTTTCAATTCCCCAGACTGTCAACCCGACAACACGCCCATAAGGAAGAATCCCTAGGGATCAGTAGAAACCACAGAAGAACTAAACAGACGGGATAAGGCATCAGGCTTGGTGTTCTTGCTACCCGGACGGTAAGAAATCACAAACTCGAAACGAGCGAAAAACAACGCCCAACGAGCTTGACGGGCATTAAGTCGTTTGGCAGAACGGATGTACTCAAGGTTCTTATGGTCTGTCCAAACGACAAAGGTGGAACGGTCGCCTCAACCACTGTCGCCATTCGCCTAGGGCTAAGCGGATGGCGAGCAGTTCACGGTTACCCACATCATAGTTGCGCTCAGATGGCGACAGGCGATGAGAAAAATAAGCGCAAGGATGAACCTTATCGTCAGCTGGAAGCGCTGGGATAGAATGGCTCCCCAACGCCTACACTCTGAAGCGTCAACCTCGACAATGAATTGTCTAGTGACGTCAGGAGTAACTTGAGGATAGGAGCGGACGTAAAACGTCTTCTTTAGAAGATCAAAAGCTCCCCTGGGCGGAACCGGACCACTTAAAACACGTCTTAACAGAAGTAAGAGCTGTGAGAGGGCAGCAACTTGACCGAAATTACGAATGAAACGCCGATAGAAATTAGCGAAACCTAAAAAGCGCTGCAACTCGACACGTGACCTTGGAACGGGCCAATCACTGACAGCTTGGACCTTAGCGGAATCCATCTGAATGCCTTCAGCGGAAATAACGGAACCGAGAAAAGTAACGGAGGAGACATGAAAAGAGCACTTCTCAGCCTTTACGTAGAGACAATTCTCTAAAAGGCGCTGTAGAACACGTCGAACGTGCTGAACATGAATCTCGAGTGACGGTGAAAAAATCAGGATATCGTCAAGATAGACAAAAACAAAGATGTTCAGCATGTCTCTCAGAACATCATTAACTAATGCCTGAAAAACAGCTGGCGCATTGGCGAGACCAAACGGCAGAACCCGGTACTCAAAATGCCCTAACGGAGTGTTAAACGCCGTTTTCCACTCGTCCCCCTCTCTGATGCGCACGAGATGGTAAGCGTTACGAAGGTCCAACTTAGTAAAGCACCTGGCTCCCTGCAGAATCTCGAAGGCTGATGACATAAGGGGGAAGCGGATAACGATTCTTAACCGTTATGTCATTCAGCCCTCGATAATCACGCAGGGGCGCAGAGTACCGTCCTTCTTCTTAACAAAAAGAACCGCGCCCCGGCCGGAGAGGAAGAAGGCACTATGGTACCGGCGTCAAGAGACACAGATAAATAATCCTCGAGAGCCTTACGTTCGGGAGCCGACAGAGAGTATAGTCTACCCCGAGGAGGAGTGGTCCCCGGAAGGAGATCAATACTACAATCATACGACCGGTGAGGAGGAAGGGAGTTGGCTCGGGACCGACTGAAGACCGTGCGCAGATCATGATATTCCTCCGGCACTCCTGTCAAATCGCCAGGTTCCTCCTGAGAAGTGGGGACAGAAGAAATGGGAGGGATGGCAGACATTAAGCACTTCACATGACAAGATACGTTCCAGGATAGGATAGAATTACAAGACCAATTAATAGAAGGATTATGACATACTAGCCAGGGATGACCCAAAACAACAGGTGTGAAAGGTGAACGAAAAATCAAAAAAGAAATAGTCTCACTGTGGTTACCAGATACTGTGAGAGTTAAAGGTAGTGTCTCAAATCTGATACTGGGAAGATGACTACCATCTAAGGCAAACATGGGCGTAGGCTTGTCTAACTGTCTGAAAGGAATGTTATGTTTCCGAACCCATGCTTCGTCCATGAAACAACCCTCAGCCCCAGAGTCAATCAAGGCACTGCATGTAGCACCCGAACCGGTCCAGCGTAGATGGACCGACATAGTAGTACAAGATCTAGATGAAGAGACCTGAGTAGTAGCGCTCACCAGTAGCCCTCCGCTTACTGATGGGCTCTGGCCTCTTACTGGACATGAATTAACAAAATGTCCATCAAATCCGCAATAGAGGCACAGGCGGTTGGTGATCCTCCGTTCCCTCTCCTTAGTCGAGATGCGAATCCCTCCCAGCTGCATGGGCTCAGTCTCAGAGCCAGAGGAGGGAGACGGTTGCGATGCGGAGCAGGGAAACACCGTTGATGCGAGCTCTCTTCCACGAGCCTGGTGACGAAGATCTACCCGTCGTTCTATGCGGATGGCGAGAGCAATCAAAGAGTCCACACTGGAAGGAACCTCCCGAGAGAGAATCTCATCTTTGACCACTGTGTGAGTCCCTCCAGAAAACGAGCGAGCAGCGCCGGCTCGTTCAGTCACTAGAGGCAGCAAGAGTACGAAACTCTATAGAGTAATCCGTTATGGATCGATCACCTTGGCATAGGGAAGCCAGGACCTAGAAGCCTCCCCACCAAAAACTGAACGGTCAAAAACCCGAATCATCTCCTCTTTAAAGTTCTGGTAATTGTTAGAACAATCAGCCCTTGCCTCCCAGATAGCTGTGCCCCACTCTCGGGCCCGGCCAGTAGGAGTGAAATGACGTAAGCAACCCGAGCTCTCTCTAGAGTATGTGTTGGGTTGGAGAGAGAACACAATCTCACACTGGGTGAGAAAGGAGCGGCACTCAGTGGGCTGCCCGGAGTAGCAAGGTGGGTTATTAACCCTAGGTTCTGGAGGCTCGGCAGGCCAGGAAGTAACAGGTGGCACGAGACGAAGACTCTGGAACTGTCCAGAGAGGTCGGAAACCTGAGCGGCCAGGCTCTCCACGGCATGGCGAGCAGCAGACAATTCCTGCTCGTGTCTGCCGAGCATGGCTCCTGGATCTCGACGGCAGTGTTACGAGCGTCTGTAGTCGCTGGGTCCATTCCTTGGTCGGATCCTTCTGTCATGCTGGTGAATGAGGACCCAAGCGACTTGGCGAAAACAGAGTATTTAATCCAGAATAAACATTACAAAACAAAAAGCATAATACTACACGTAAAGACGAGAACAGACTGGAGACTTGATCGAGAACTGCAGGTTGCCTCGGGAAGGCACTTGAACCTAGCAGACTCAGACACCTGCTCACCACGCAGCATCTGAGGGAAACACGACACGACAGGGCAAAACATAGACACAGCACGGTGAATATAAATGAGGATCCGACGGGGCAGGTACGGGAAACAAGGAGAGAAATAGGGACTCTAATCAGGGAAAAGGATCGGGAACAGGTGTGGGAAGGCTAAATGATGATTGAGAGTGAGAGAGGGAGGGGGAGAGAGAGGGATAGAAAGAGGGAAAGAACCTAATAAGACCAGCAGAGGGAAACGAATAGAATGGGAAGCACAGGGACAAGACATGATAATAAATGACAAAACATGA
>NW_025757441.1:0-5571 GCF_021184085.1 Oncorhynchus gorbuscha
CTGAAATCCACTCGTCAGTAGAGAGGAATGACTGGAGACGCGACCACAGACTGCAGGTATTTCGCCCGGGAAGGCACCGGCCGTAGCGGCATTGACACCTGCTCACACGCAGCATCTGAAGAAGGTAAAACACGACAGGGGCGGAACAAGGACACAGAACAGCGAACATCAAGCAAGGATCCGACAAGGACAGAAGCGGAAAACAGAGGGAGAAATAGGGACTCTAATCAGAGGGAAAAATAGGGGACAGGTGTGAAAGAGTAAATGAGGTAGTTAGGAGAATGAACGGCTGGGGAGCAGGAACGAACGATAGAGAGAGAGAGAGAGCGAGAGAGGGAGAGGGGGAGGGGGAGAGAGGGATAGAAAGAGGGGGAAGAACCTAATAAGACCAGCAGAGGGAAACGAATGAAGGGGAAGCTACAGAGACAAGACATAATAATCTGTCATGTTTGTCATTTATTATCATGTCTTGTCCTGTGCTCCCATGATGACTCGTTTCCCTCTGCTATTACTGTAGTTCTTTCCCTCCTATCCCTCTCTCTCCCCTCCCTCTCTCACTCTCTCGCTCTCTCTTCTCTCTATCGTTCCGTTCCTGCTCCCAGCTGTTCTATTCCCCTAATCATCATTTAGTCTTCCCACCTGTTCCCGATCCTTTCCCTGATTAAGAGGTCCTATTTATTCCTTTGTGATCCGGTTTCCTGTCCCCGTCGGTTCCTTTATGTGTATTCACCATGCTGTGATTGCGTTTCGCCCCTGTCCTGTCGTGTTTTTGCCGTGATTGTGTATCACCCTGTCCTGTCGTGTTTTGTGCCTTCATCAGATGCTGCGTGGCAGGCAGGTGTCTCCAGTCGACTACGGCCTGCGCCTACCAGAAGCGACCTGCAGTCTGTGGTCGCTTCTCAGTTGTTTCCCCTCTACAAGTCTAGGATTTCTGTTATTCCGTTTTGGACTTTAATAAACTCTGTTTCTGTTAAGTCGCTTTTGGGTCCTCTTTCACCTGCATGACAGAAGGAACCGACCAAGGAATGGACCCAGCGACTTCAGGCGCTCGTTACACTGCCGTCGAGATCAAGGAGCCATGCTCGGCAGACACGAGCAGGAATTGTCCGCTGCTCGCCATGCCGTGGAGAACCTGGCCGCTCAGGTTTCCGACCTCTCTGGACAGTTCCAGAGTCTACGTCTCGTGCCACCTGTTACTTCCTGGCCTGCCGAGCCTCCAGAACCTAGGGTTAATAACCCACCTTGCTACTCCGGGCAGCCCACTGAGTGCCGCTCCTTTCTCACGCAGTGTGAGTTGTGTTCTCTCTCCAACCCAACACATACTCTAGAGAGAGAGCTCGGGTTGCTTCGTCATTTCCTCCTTACTGGCGGGCTCGAGAAGGGGCACAGCTATCTGGGAGGCAAGGGCTGATTGCTCTATCAAATTCCAGAACTTTAAGAGATGATTCGGGTTTTTGACCGTTCAGTTTTGGTGGGAGGCTTCTAGGGCCCTGGCTTCCTTATGCCAAGGTGAACGGTCCATAACGGATTATTCCATTGAGTTTCGCACTCTTGCTGCCTCTAGTGAGTGGAACGAGCCGGCGCTGCTCGCTCGTTTTCTGGAGGGACTCACGCAGTGGTCAGGGGGATGAGATTCTCTCCCGGGAGGTTCCTTCAGATGTGGACTCTTTGATTGCTCTCGCCATCCGCATAGAACGACGGGTAGATCTTCGTCACCGGGCTCGTGGAAGAGAGCTCGCATCAACGGTGTTTCCCTGCTCCGCATCGCATAACCATCTCCCTCCTCTGGCTTTGAGACTGAGCCCATGCAGCTGGGAGGGATTCGCATCTCGAATAAGGAGAGGAACGGAGGATCACCAACCGCCTGTGCCTCTATTGCGGAGTTGCTGGACATTTTGTTAATTCATGTCCAGTAAGAGGCCAGAGCCCCATCAGTAAGCGGAGGGCTACTGGTGGCGCTACTACTCAGTCCTCTTCATCTAGATCTTGTACTACTATGTCGGTCCATCTACGCTGGACCGGTTCGGATCTTACATGCAGTGCCTTGATTGACTCTGGGGCTGAGGTTGTTTCATGGGCCGAAGCATGGGTTCGGAAACATAACATTCCTTTCAGACCGTTAGACAAACCTAAAAGCCCATGTTTGCCTTAGATGGTAGTCATCTTCCCAGTATCAAATTTGAGACACTACCTTTAACTCTCACAGTATCTGGTAACCACAGTGAGACTATTTCTTTTTTGATTTTCCGTTCACCGTTTACCTGTTGTTTTGGGTCATCCTGGCTAGTATGTCATAATCCTTCTATTAATTGGTCTAGTAATTCTATCCTATCCTGGAACGTTTCTTGTCATGTGAAGTGTTTAATGTCTGCCATCCTCCCGTTTCTTCTCTCCCTACTTCTCAGGAGGAACCTGGCGATTTGACAGGAGTGCCGGAGGAATATCATGATCTGCGCACGGTCTTCAGTCGGTCCCGAGCCAACTCCCTTCCTCCTCACCGGTCGTATGATTGTAGTATTGATCTCCTTCCAGGGACCACGCCTCCTCGAGGTAGACTATACTCTCTGTCGGCTCCCGAGCGTAAGGCTCTCGAGGATTATTTGTCTGTGTCTCTTGGCGCCGGTACCATAGTGCCTTCTTCTTCTCCGGCCGGGCGGGGTTCTTTTTGTTAAGAAGGACGGTACTCTGCGCCCCTGCGTGGATTATCGAGGCTGAATGACATAACGGTTAAGAATCGTTATCCGCTTCCCCATATGTCATCAGCCTTGATTCTGCAGGGAGCCAGGTGCTTTACTAAGTTGGACCTTCGTAACGCTTACCATCTCGTGCGCATCAGAGGGGACGAGTGGAAACGGCGTTTAACACTCCGTTAGGGCATTTTGAGTACCGGGTTCTGCCGTTCGATTCAATCGCCAGCTGTTTTTCAGGCATTAGTTAATGATGTTCTGAGAGACATGCTGAACATTTTGTTTTTGTCTATCTTGACGATATCCTGATTTTTCTCCGTCACTGAGATTCATGTTCATACGTTCGGCGTGTTCTACAGCGCCTTTTAGAGAATTGTCTCTACGTAAAGGCTGAGAAGTGCTCTTTTCATGTCTCCTCCGTTACTTTCTCGGTTCCGTTATTTCCGCTGAAGGCATTCAGATGGATTCCGCTAAGGTCAAGCTGTCAGTGATTGGCCCGTTCCAGGTCACGTGTCGAGTTGCAGCGCTTTTTAGGTTTCGCTAATTTCTATCGGCGTTTCATTCGTAATTTCGGTCAAGTTGCTGCCCCTCTCACAGCTCTTACTTCTGTCAAGACGTGTTTAAGTGGTCGGTTCCGCCCAGGAGCTTTTGATCTTCTAAAAGAACGTTTTACGTCCGCTCCTATCCTCGTTACTCTGGCGTCACTAGACAATTTATTGTCGAGGTTGGCAGCTTCAGAGGTAGGCGTGGGAGCCATTCTATCCCCAGCGCTTCCAGTCTGACGATAAAGGTTCATCCTTGCGCTTATTTTTCTCATCGCCTGTCGCCATCTGAGCGCAACTATGATGTGGGTAACCGTGAACTGCTCGCCATCCGCAGCCTAGGCGAATGGCGACAGTGGTTGGAGGGCGACCGTTCCTTTTGTCGTTTGGACAGACCATAGAACCTTGAGTACATCCGTTCTGCCAAGCGACTTAATGCCCGTCAAGCTCGTTGGCGTTGTTTTTCGCTCGTTTGAGTTTGTGATTTCTTACCGTCCGGGTAGCAAGAACACCAAGCCTGATGCCTTATCCGTCTGTTTAGTTCTTCTGTGGCTTCTACTGATCTCGAGGGGATTCTTCCTTATGGGCGTGTTGTCGGGTTGACAGTCTGGGGAATTGAAAGACAGGTTAAGCAAGCACTCACGCACACTGCGTCGCCGCGCGCTTGTCCTAGTAACCTCCCTTTTCGTTCCTGTTTCCACTCGTCTGGCTGTTCTTCAGTGGGCTCACTCTGCCAAGTTAGCTGGTCATCCCGGTGTTCGAGGCACTCTTGCGTCTATTCGCCAGCTTTTGTGCCGACTCAGGAGCGTGACACGCGCCGTTTCGTGGCTGCGTGTTCAGACTGCGCAGAAGAAGTCTGGTAATTTTTTTTCTGCTTCTGCTCCTGGTCTTGCTGGGTCTCAGTCTGTTCCTGCCATCGCATCTCTCCTGTTCTTGTCCCTGCCCTTGCTGTGTCTCAGTCTGTCCCTAGTTCTCATTTTTTTTTTAGAGTAGTACCCTAGTTTCCCTTTTTATCGTTTTTCGTTACGGTCCTGAGGAGAGGAGTTGGGTTCTTTCTCGGGACGTGCTGGACCGTTTGATCTATGATTTCCTCCGTTGCTGCCAGTGTTCCTCCTCGAGAGCGCCAGGAGCGCTCGGTGAGTGGGGGTACTGTCATGTTTGTCATTTATTATCATGTCTTGTCCCTGCTCCCCATGCTGTCGTTTCCCTCTGCTGGTCTTATTTGGTTCTTTCCCTCCTATCCCCTCCCTCTCTCACTCTCTCCCTCTCTTCTCTCTCGTTCGTTTGCTCAGCTGTTTCTATTCCCCTAATCATCATTTAGTCTTCCTGTTGATCCTTTCCCCTGATTAAGTCCCCTATTTATTCCTTTGTGATCCGTTCCTGTCCCGTCGGTTCCTTGTATTGTATTCACCATGCTGTGATTGCGTTTCGCCCTGTCCTGTCGTGTTTTGCACGTGATTGTGTATCACCCTGTCCTGTATCGTGTTTTGTGCCTTCATCAGATGCTGCGTGTGAGCAGGTGTCTCCAGTCGACTACGGCCTGCGCCTACCCGGCGACCTGCAGTCTGTGGTCGGCTTCTCAGTTGTTTCCCCTCTACAAGTCCCAGGAGTTCCTGTTGTTCATTGAATTTAAGTATTTTCTAACCTTCTGTCAAGTCCCAGCCTTCTAAGACCTCTTGCATAAGTTCAGCAATCAATGACAAAACATGACAACTAATGCCTAGATGTTTTGAGGGGTAAGACTATTCAACAGAGAACCATCTACTATATTTTGATCAACATGACATGAGCAATTGATCATGTGGAAAAAAGCTGACACTTGTACATTATCAATTGCAATTTGTTCAAAGGAATAAGAAATTGCTTTAATGATGTGCACAAGTGACTAGATGATTGGGAATTTGTACAAGTAGTATCAAGAATTGCACTTTGATCTAAGAAATGCACCAAAGCGACTGAGAAAAACTGTAATACAGGTAACGAGTGGAGGACAGAGGAGCTTCTTAAAGAAGAAGTTACAGGTCTGTGAGAGCCAGAAATCTTGCTTGTTTGTAGGTGACCAAATACTTATTTTCCACCATAATTTGCAAATAAATGTATTAAAAATCCTACAATGTGATTTTCTGGATATTTCTTTTCTCATTTTGTCTGTCATAGTTGAAGTGTACCTATGATGAAAATTACAGGCCTCTCTCATCTTTTTAAGTGGGAGAACTTGCACAATTGGTGGCTGACTAAATACTTTTTTGCCCCACTGTATACAGACGAGGAGGCATACAAAGGTATGCCAATTGGTATGTTATTATGCAGATCACATGTACCATCCTCCTCCCTTACCTCTT
>NW_025757442.1:0-5571 GCF_021184085.1 Oncorhynchus gorbuscha
CATTATAGCAGACATTATGGAGTAACAGAACCATTATAACAGATATTATGGAGTAACAGAACCATTATAACAGACATTATGGAGTAACAGAACCATTATAACAGACATTATGGAGTAACAGAACCATTATAACAGACATTATGGAGTAACAGAACCGTTATAACAGACATTATGGAGTAACAGAACCATTATAACAGACATTATGGAGTAACAGAACCATTATAACAGACATTATGGAGTAACAGAACCATTATAACAGACATTATGGAGTAACAGAACCATTATAACAGACATTATGGAGTAACAGAACCGTTATAACAGACATTATGGAGTAACAGAACCATTATAACAGACATTATGGAGTAACAGAACCATTATAACAGACATTATGGAGTAACAGAACCGTTATAACAGACATTATGGAGTAACAGTACCATTATAACAGACATTATGGAGTAACAGTACCATTATAACAGACATTATGGAGTAACAGAACCATTATAACAGACATTATGGAGTAACAGAACCATTATAACAGACATTATGGAGTAACAGAACCATTATAACAGACATTATGGAGTAACAGAACCGTTATAACAGACATTATGGAGTAACAGAACCGTTATAACAGACATTATGGAGTAACAGAACCGTTATAGGAATAACAATACAGTCTCAATGACAGTGTTTCCACACCCTTCTTTCCAGGCCTTGTAGGAATGCCAGGGTTCACTCTATGGTAGAGGTGATGAGTGATGGGTGTTTACAAGGGCATGTGTGTGTCTGTGTATCTGCGTCAGTGTGTGTGTGTGTGTGTGTGAGTGTGTGTGTGTGTGTGGCGAATAGCCATTTCAGCAGTCTGGCTATTTTATCACCTCCCATGCAGTGCTGATGGTAAATCCATCAGTGTCTCTCAGTAGAAACTACAGCCTGCAGGCTGTTTATTGTCTTAGAAAAATCACATGAGCAAGTAAGCAGCCAGTGGCATCCGTCCACCAAATGGACATCTAGCATGGAACCATATCTTCCTGACAGCTTCCAGATGATCTGATGAGACGTTGGGTATTTGGTCCAGATGAGAGCTGTGGCACTGTTCATCGGGCAGACATCTTTACCAGATTTCGTCGTCATGTAACCTTTCAAGGTAATACCTCTTCACTTGTTTTTCAGAAACAATCCTGTCTAATCCTAATACCAGATTAGTGAATATTTGAACAGTAACCGTCAGTGTTGTAACATACAGATGAGATGGGAGACAGAGATAGATGAGGCAATAGATACATTGACCAATAATCTCCAGGCATAGGGGTGTTCTCGTTTGGGTCTTCCGTCCTCTCTCCTCCGTGACCCGGAAACTGATATGTGGTCGAGGATTGTTATTTCATTGGTCGGCAAACGAAGGAGTGTCCTCGCCTCCTCGTTTGCCTCCTTTAGGCGAGGAAGCACAAGTGTATCCTACCACAGAAACGTTTTCATATCTCCTACACTCCCTGTGAATCAGCATTGTATTGGACATCTAGCATGGAACCATGACTGTTGTGTGGACATCTAGCATGGAACCATAGGCTGTTGTATTGGACGTAGCATGCCATAGGCTGTTGTATTGGACATCAACATGGAACCATAGGCTGTTGTATTGGACATCTAGCATGGAACCATAGGCTGTGTATTGACATCTAGCATGGAACCATAGGCTGTTGTATTGACATCTAGCATGGAACCATAGGCTGTTGTATTGGACATCTAGCATGGAACCATAGGCTGTTGTATTGACATCTAGCATGGAACCATAGGCTGTTGTATTGGACATCTAGCATGGAACCATGGGCTGTTGTATTGACATCTAGCATGGAACCATAGGCTGTTGTGGCTGACATCTAGCATGGAACCATAGGCTGTTGTATTGGACATCTAGCATGGAACCATAGGCTGTTATATTGACATCTAGCATGGAACCATAGGCTGCTGTATTGACATCTAGCATGGAACCATAGGCTGTTGTATTGGACATCTAGCATGGAACCATAGGCTGTTGTATTGGACATCTAGCATGGAACCATGGCTTCCTGACAGTTTCCAGATCTGATGAAACGGTGGGTATTTGGTCCGGATGAGAACTGTGGCTCCCATCCGGACGATGCTCATGTGTAAAAACAATATGGTACTTATCATTTTATCTAAAAATGTCTTGCACACAGCTAACTTAATTTGTTTTGAGCACATTTATTTTGGGACCCACTCCTGTAAACAGGTTTTGCCTAATGACGTGCGAGTGGAGAAAGACCGTCTCATTTCAAGCAAGCGGATTTCCATCCACGTTCACTCTCCTCGCCGACTCTAATCAATTAGCTTTGACCTTTTTCAAAAGGAGGCGAGAGAGGATGGAGGAGCGAGAGGACGCAGGAGGAGAGCAAATCTAATTGATAAAAGGACATAGTTTGAGGTCTAAGTCAACACCTCATTTCCTCTTCCTGGTGACCTCTGGTGACCTTTGAGGGCGTGGTCAACCCTTGTTTATTACCCTTCATTACACATGGAGCTCTTAGTGACTCTCCTGGGTCTCTCTCCCCCACTGAAGGCCCTCCCTGTGGACTAGGAGAGGTCAAACCTCCTGGTCCACCTCTCCTAATGGATGGAGCTCCCTGGAGCTGCCAATCATAAGCTATTAAAAGACATGTCTGAGCCAATAGATGCTTGATATCTGTCTGAACCACTCAATATGCTTTATTGCTCCCCTCTGGGTTTCGATTGGAATGTTCTGAGTGCTAATTGGAATGGTGGCTGGGATCCATGATGTCCTAATTACATCAGGAGCCAAGAGGTACCTACCAGAGTCATCTCTATCTATATCTTAGTCTCTGGTATATACTGAAGTCTGGGAATATGGGGGATGTGTAGTCTCTGGTATATACTGTAGTATGGGGATATGGGGGATGTCTAGTCTCTGGTATATACTGTAGTCTGGGGATATGGGTGATGTGTAGTCTCTGGTATATACTGTAGTCTGGGGATATGGGTGATGTGCAGTCTCTGGTATATACTGTAGTCTGGGGATATGGGGAATGTGTAGTCTCTGGTATATTCTATAGTCTGAGGATGTGAGGATGCGTAGGTTTTGGTATATACTGTAGTCTGGGGATATGGGGAATGCCTGGTCTCTGGTATATACTGTAGTCTGGGGATATGTGGGATGTGTAGTCTCTGGTATATACTATAGTCTGGTAATATGGGGGATGTGTAGTGTCTGGTATATACTGTAGTCTGGAGATTTGGGGATGTGTAGTGTCTGGTAAATACTGTAGTCTGGGATTTGGGGGATGTGTAGTGTCTGGTAAATACTGTAGTCTGGGGATTTGGGGGATGTGTAGTGTCTGGTAAAAAACTGTAATCTGGGGATTTGGGGGATGTGTAGTGTCTGGTAAATACTGTAGTCTGGGGATTTGGGGGATGTGTAGTGTCTGGTAAATACTGTAGTCTGGGGATTTGGGGATGTGTAGTGTCTGGTAAGTACTGTAGTCTGGGGATATGGGGGATGCCTGGTCTCTGGTATATACTGTAGTCTGGGGATATGTGGGATGTGTAGTCTCTGGTATATACTATAGTCTGGTAATATGGGGGATGTGTAATCTCTGGTATATGCTGTAGTCTGTTGATATGGGGATGTGTAGTCTCTGGTATATACAGAAGTATGGGTATATGAGGATGTGTATGTGTTGGTATATAATGTAGTCTGGGGATATGGGGATGTGTAGGTTTAGGTATATAATGTAGTCTGTTGATATGGGGATGTGTATTCTCTGGTATATACTGTAGTCTGGGGATATGGGGATGTGTAGTCTCTGGTATATACTGTAGTCTGGGGATATGGGGGATGTGTAGTCTCTGCTATATACTGTGGTATGGGAATATGGGGGATGTGTAGTCTCTGCTATATACTGTGGTATGGGGATATGGGGGATGTGTAGTCTCTGCTATATACTGTGGTATGGGGGATATGGGGGATGTGTAGTCCTCCATATACCGTGGTATGGGGATATGGGGATGTGTAGTCTCTACATATACCTGTGGCATGGGATTGAGCAGGACAGAGCATGTGTAGTCCTGGTATATACTGTAGTCCGGGGGATATGAGGGGATGTGTAGGCTCTGGTATATAATGCAGTCCGGGAGATACGGGAATGTGTAGTTTCTGGTAAAATACTGTAGTCTGGGGATTTGGGGACGTGTAGTGTCTGGTAAATACTGTAGTCTGGGGATTTGGGGATGTGTAGTGTCTGGTAAAAAAACTGTAGTCTGGGGATTTGGGGGATGTGTAGTGTCTGGTAACACTGTAGTCCAGGGGATTTGGGGATGTGTAGTGTCCTGGTAAACACTGCAGTCCGGGGGATATGGGGGATGTGTAGTGTCTGGTAAATACTGTAGTCCGGGGATATGGGGATGTGTAGTGTCTGAGGTAACACTGTAGTCTGGGGGATATGGGGATGTGTAAGTGTCCAACACTGCAGTCCGAGATTTGGGGATATGTATTCCTGGTACATACGTAGTCTGGGGATATGAGGATGTGTAGGCTCTGGTATATAATGCAGTCTGGGGATATGGGAATGTGTAGTTTCTGGTAAATACTGTAGTTGTTATGCCAGTGAATGAGTTTCACGCCGACTAACAGAAGCAAGGTTTGAACTACAAGTCTTAACAAAAAACGATAAATCACAATTCTTTCACTATTTAATGTCCAAGCAGGAATAACTTTAATCCTCCCTAGTCAGTAGGGGAACAACAGGAGATGCGACCACAGACTGCAGGTCGCGGAGTTGGCGCAGGCCGTAACTGATAGGGCACCTGCTCACACGCAGCATCTGAAGAAACAAAAAGCTCCGACAGGGCCCGGGGCAGGACACAGTACAGCAAGCAAAAAAGGATCCGACAAGGACAGAAGCGGAAACAGAGGGAGAAATAGGGACTCTAAATCAGAGGACAAAATAGGGGACCGGTGTGAAAGAGTAAACGAGGTAGTTAGGAGAATGAGGAACAGCTGGGAGCAGGAACGGAACGATAGAGAGAGAGAGAGAGGGAGAGAGATAGAGAGAGGGAAAGAACCTAATAAGACCAGCAGGGGGAAACGAATAGAAGAGAAAGCACAGAGACAAGACATGAAAATCTATGACAAAACATGACAGTAGTCTGGGGATTTGGGGATGTGTAGTGTATGGTAAATACTGTAGTCTGGGGATATGGGGATGTGTAGTGTCTGGTAAATACTGTAGTCTGGGGATATGGGGATGTGTAGTGTCTGGTAAATACTGTAGTCTGGGGATTTGGGGGATGTGTAGTGTCTGGTAAAAAACTGTAGTCTGGGATTTGGGGGATGTGTAGTGTCTGGTAAATACTGTAGTCTGGGGATATGGGGATGTGTAGTGTCTGGTAAATACTGTAGTCTGGGGATATGGGGATGTGTAGTGTCTGGTAAATACTGTAGTCTGGGGATATGAGGGATGTGTAGTGTATGGTAAATACTGTAGTCTGGGGATATGGGGATGTGTAGTGTCTGGTAAATACTGTAGTCTGGGGTTA
>NW_025757443.1:0-5571 GCF_021184085.1 Oncorhynchus gorbuscha
GATGCTAATCAGTACCTTTGTAGTGGTGTTTATCAGTATCTTCAGTAGTGGTGTTAATCAGTACCTTTAGTAGTGGTGTTTATCAGTACCTTTAGTAGTGGTGTTTATCAGTACCTTTAGTAGTGGTGTTTATCAGTACCTTTAGTAGTGGTGTTTATCAGTACCTTTAGTAGTGGTGTTTATCAGTACCTTTAGTAGTGGTGTTTATCAGTACCTTTAGTAGTGGTGTTTATCAGTACCTTTAGTAGTGGTGTTTATCAGTACCTTTAGTAGTGGTGTTTATCAGTACCTTTAGTAGTGGTGGTTATCAGTACCTTTAGTAATGGTGTTCATCAGTAGTAGTGGTGTTTATCAGTACCTTTAGTAGTGGTGTTTATCAGTAGTAGTGGTGGTTATCAGTACCTTTAGTAGTGGTGTTTATCAGTACCTTTAGTAGTGGTGTTTATCAGTACCTTTAGTAGTGGTGTTTATCAGTACCTTTAGTAGTGGTGTTTATCAGTATCTTTAGTAGTGATGTTTATCAGTACCTTTAGTAGTGGTTAGTAGTGGTGTTTATCAGTACCTTTAGTAGTGATGTTTATCAGTACCTTTAGTAGTGGTGTTTATCAGTATATTTGGTGTTCATTCAGTAGTGGTGTTAATCAGTACCTTTAGTAGTGGTGTTTATCAGTACCTTTAGTAGTGGTGTTAATCAGTACCTTTAGTAGTGGTGGTTATCAGTACCTTTAGTAGTGGTGTTTATCAGTACCTTTAGTAGTGGTGTTTATCAGTACCTTTAGTAGTGGTGTTTATCAGTACCTTTAGTAGTGGTGTTTATCAGTACCTTTAGTAGTGGTGTTTATCAGTACCTTTAGTAGTGGTGTTTATCAGTACCTTTAGTAGTGGTGGTTATCAGTACCTTTAGTAGTGGTGTTCATCAGTGGTATCAGTACCTTTAGTAGTGGTGTTTATCAGTACCTTTAGTAGTGGTGTTTATCAGTACCTTTAGTAGTGGTGTTTATCAGTACCTTTAGTAGTGGTGGTTATCAGTACCTTTAGTAATGGTGTTCATCAGTAGTAGTGGTGTTTATCAGTACCTTTAGTAGTGGTGTTTATCAGTGCCTTTAGTAGTGGGCGTTTTATCTTTAGTTTGTTTATCAGTACCTTTAGTAGTGGTGTTTATCAGTACCTTTAGTAGTGGTGTTTATCAGTACCTTTAGTAGTGGTGTTTATCAGTAGTACCTTCAGTAGTGGTGTTTATCAGTACCTTTAGTAGTGGTGTTTATCAGTACCTTTAGTAGTGGTGTTTATCAGTACCTTTAGTAGTGGTGTTTATCAGTACCTTTAGTAGTGGTGTTTATCAGTACCTTTAGTAGTGATGTTTATCAGTACCTTTAGTAGTGGTGTTTATCAGTACCTTTAGTAGTGGTGTTTATCAGTACCTTTAGTAGTGGTGTTTATCAGTACCTTTAGTAGTGGTGTTTATCAGTATCTTCAGTAGTGGTGTTATCAGTACCTTTAGTGTGTTTATCAGTACCTTTAGTAGTGGTGTTTATCAGTACCTTTAGTAGTGATGCTAATCAGTACCTTTGTAGTGGTGTTTATCAGTACCTTTAGTAGTGGTGTTTATCAGTACCTTTAGTAGTGGTGTTTATCAGTACCTTTAGTAGTGGTGTTTATCAGTACCTTTAGTAGTGGTGTTTATCAGTACCTTTAGTAGTGGTGTTTATCAGTACCTTTAGTAGTGGTGTTCATCAGTAGTAGTGGTGTTTATCAGTACCTTTAGTAGTGGTGTTTATCAGTACCTTTAGTAGTGATGTTTATCAGTACCTTTAGTAGTGGTGTTTATCAGTACCTTTAGTAGTGGTGGTTATCAGTACCTTTAGTAATGGTGTTCATCAGTAGTAGTGGTGTTTATCAGTACCTTTAGTAGTGGTGTTTATCAGTAGTAGTGGTGGTTATCAGTAACTTTAGTAGTGGTGTTTATCAGTACCTTTAGTAGTGGTGTTTATCAGTACCTTTGGTAGTGGTGTTTAGCAGTACCTTTGTAGTGGTGTTTATCAGTACCTTTAGTAGTGGTGTTTATCAGTACCTTTAGTAGTGGTGTTTATCAGTACCTTTAGTAGTGGTGTTTATCAGTACCTTTAGTAGTGGTGTTTATCAGTACCTTTAGTAGTGGTGTTTATCAGTACCTTTAGTAGTGGTGTTATCAGTACCTTTAGTAGTGGTGTTTATCAGTACCTTTAGTAGTGGTGTTTATCAGTACCTTTAGTAGTGGTGTTTATCAGTACCTTTAGTAGTGGTGTTTATCAGTACCTTTAGTAGTGGTGTTTATCAGTACCTTTAGTAGTGGTGTTTATCAGTACCTTTAGTAGTGGTGTTTATCAGTACCTTTAGTAGTGGTGTTTATCAGTACCTTTAGTAGTGGTGTTTATCAGTATCTTCAGTAGTGGTGTTATCAGTACCTTTAGTAGTGGTGTTTATCAGTACCTTTAGTAGTGGTGTTTATCAGTACCTTTAGTAGTGGTGTTTATCAGTACCTTTAGTAGTGGTGTTTATCAGTACCTTTAGTAGTGGTGTTCATCAGTAGTAGTGGTGTTTATCAGTACCTTTAGTAGTGGTGTTTATCAGTACCTTTAGTAGTGATGTGTACCTTTTAGTGGTGTTCAGTACCTTTAGTAGTGGTGGTTATCAGTACCTTTAGTAGTGGTGTTTATCAGTACCTTTAGTAGTGGTGTTTATCAGTACCTTTAGTAGTGGTGTTTATCAGTAGTAGTGGTGTTTATCAGTACCTTTAGTAGTGGTGTTTATCAGTACCTTTAGTAGTGGTGTTTATCAGTACCTTTAGTAGTGGTGTTTATCAGTACCTTTAGTAGTGGTGTTTATCAGTACCTTTAGTAGTGGTGTTTATCAGTACCTTTAGTAGTGGTGTTTATCAGTACCTTTAGTAGTGGTGTTTATCAGTACCTTTAGTAGTGGTGTTTATCAGTACCTTTAGTAGTGGTGTTTATCAGTACCTTTAGTAGTGGTGTTTATCAGTACCTTTAGTAGTGGTGTTTATCAGTACCTTTAGTAGTGGTGTTTATCAGTACCTTTAGTAGTGGTGTTTATCAGTACCTTTAGTAGTGGTGTTTATCAGTACCTTTAGTAGTGGTGTTTATCAGTACCTTTAGTAGTGGTGTTTATCAGTACCTTTAGTAGTGGTGTTTATCAGTACCTTTAGTAGTGGTGTTTATCAGTACCTTTAGTAGTGGTGTTTATCAGTACCTTTAGTAGTGGTGTTTATCAGTACTTTAGTAGTGGTGTTTATCTTTAGTAGTGGTGTTTATCAGTACCTTTAGTAGTGGTGTTTATCAGTACCTTTAGTAGTGGTGTTTATCAGTACCTTTAGTAGTGATGTTTATCAGTACCTTTAGTAGTGGTGTTTATCAGTACCTTTAGTAGTGGTGTTTATCAGTACCTTTAGTAGTGGTGTTTATCAGTACCTTTAGTAGTGGTGTTTATCAGTATCTTTAGTAGTGGTGTTTATCAGTACCTTTAGTAGTGGTGTTTATCAGTACCTTTAGTAGTGGTGTTTATCAGTACCTTTAGTAGTGGTGTTTATCAGTACCTTTAGTAGTGGTGTTTATCAGTACCTTTAGTAGTGGTGTTTATCAGTACCTTTAGTAGTGGTGTTTATCAGTACCTTTAGTAGTGGTGTTTATCAGTACCTTTAGTAGTGGTGTTTATCAGTACCTTTAGTAATGGTGTTTTAGTAGTGGTGTTTATCAGTACCTTTAGTAGTGGTGTTTATCAGTACCTTTAGTAGTGGTGTTTATCAGTACCTTTAGTAGTGGTGTTTATCAGTACCTTTAGTAGTGGTGTTTATCAGTACCTTTAGTAGTGGTGTTTATCCTTTAGTAGTGGTGTTTATCAGTACCTTTAGTAGTGGTGTTTATCAGTAGTAGTGGTGTTTATCAGTACCTTTAGTAGTGGTGTTTATCAGTACCTTTAGTAGTGGTGTTTATCAGTACCTTTAGTAGTGGTGTTTATCAGTACCTTTAGTAGTGGTGTTTATCAGTAGTAGTGGTGTTTATCAGTACCTTTAGTAGTGGTGTTTATCAGTACCTTTAGTAGTGGTGTTTATCAGTACCTTTAGTAGTGTAGTGGTGTTTATCAGTACCTTTAGTAGTGGTGTTTATCAGTACCTTTAGTAGTGGTGTTTATCAGTACCTTTAGTAGTGGTGTTAATCAGTACCTTTAGTAGTGGTGTTTATCAGTACCTTTAGTAGTGGTGTTTATCAGTACCTTTAGTAGTGGTGTTTATCAGTACCTTTGTAGTGGTGTTTATCAGTATCTTCAGTAGTGGTGTTTATCAGTACCTTTAGTAGTGGTGTTTATCAGTACCTTTAGTAGTGATGTTTATCAGTACCTTTAGTAGTGGTGTTTATCAGTACCTTTAGTAGTGGTGTTTATCAGTACCTTTAGTAGTGGTGTTCATCAGTACCTTTAGTAGTGGTGTTTATCAGTACCTTTAGTAGTGGTGTTTATCAGTACCTTTAGTAGTGGTGTTTATCAGTACCTTTAGTAGTGGTGTTTATCAGTACCTTTAGTAGTGGTGTTTATCAGTACCTTTAGTAGTGGTGTTTATCAGTACCTTTAGTAGTGGTGTTTATCAGTACCTTTAGTAGTGGTGTTTATCAGTACCTTTAGTAGTGGTGTTATCAGTACCTTTAGTAGTGGTGTTTATCAGTACCTTTAGTAGTGGTGTTTATCAGTACCTTTAGTAGTGGTGTTTATCAGTACCTTTAGTAGTGGTGTTTATCAGTACCTTTAGTAGTGGTGTTCATCAGTAGTAGTGGTGTTTATCAGTACCTTTAGTAGTGGTGTTTATCAGTACCTTTAGTAGTGGTGTTTATCAGTACCTTTAGTAGTGGTGTTTATCAGTACCTTTAGTAGTGGTGGTTATCAGTACCTTTAGTAGTGATGTTTATCAGTACCTTTAGTAGTGGTGTTTATCAGCACCTTTAGTAGTGGTGTTTATCAGTACCTTTAGTAGTGATGTTTAATGGTGTTTATCAGTACCTTTAGTAGTGGTGTTTATCAGTACCCTTTAGTAGTGGTGTTTATCAGTACCTTCAGTAGTGGTGTTAATCAGTACCTTTAGTAGTGGTGTTTCATCTTTAGTAGTGATGCTTTAGTAGTGGTGGTTATCAGTACCTTTAGTAGTGGTGTTTATCAGTACCTTTAGTAGTGGTGTTTATCAGTACCTTTAGTAGTGGTGTTAATCAGTACCTCAGTAGTAGTGGTACCTTTAGTTTATCAGTACCTTTAGTAGTGGTGTTAATCAGTACCTTTAGTAGTGGTGTTTATCAGTACCTTTAGTAGTGGTGGTTATCAGTACCTTTAGTAGTGATGCTAATCAGTACCTTTGTAGTGGTGTTTATCAGTATCTTCAGTAGTGGTGTTAATCAGTACCTTTAGTAGTGGTGTTTATCAGTACCTTTAGTAGTGGTGTTTATCAGTACCTTTAGTAGTGGTGTTTATCAGTACCTTTAGTAGTGGTGTTTATCAGTACCTTTAGTAGTGGTGTTTATCAGTACCTTTAGTAGT
>NW_025757444.1:0-5570 GCF_021184085.1 Oncorhynchus gorbuscha
CTCTAACCATTTACATTACATTTACATTTAAGTCATTTAGCAGACGCTCTTATCCAGAGCGACTTACAAATTGGTGCATTCACCTTATGACATCCAGTGGAACAGTCACTTTACAATAGTGCATCTAAATCTTAAAGGGGGGGTGAGAGGGATTACTTATCCTGTCCTAGGTATTCCTTAAAGAGGTGGGGTTTCAGGTGTCTCCGGAAGGTGGTGATTGACTCCGCTGTCCTGGCGTCGTGAGGGAGTTTGTTCCACCATTGGGGGGCCAGAGCAGCGAACAGTTTTGACTGGGCTGAGCGGGAGCTGTACTTCCTCAGTGGTAGGGAGGCGAGCAGGCCAGAGGTGGATGAACGCAGTGCCCTTGTTTGGGTGTAGGGCCTGATCAGAGCCTGGAGGTACTGAGGTGCCGTTCCCCTCACAGCTCCGTAGGCAAGCACCATGGTCTTGTAGCGGATGCGAGCTTCAACTGGAAGCCAGTGGAGAGAACGGAGGAGCGGGGTGACGTGGAGAGAACTTGGGGAGGTTGAACACCAGACGGGCTGCTGCGGCGTTCTGGATGAGTTGAAGGGGTTTAATGGCACAGGCAGGGAGCCCAGCCAACAGCGAGTTGCAGTAATCCAGACGGGAGATGACAAGTGCCTGGATTAGGACCTGCGCCGTCTGTGTGAGGCAGGGTCGTACTCTGCGGATGTTGTAGAGCATGAACCTACAGGAACGGGTCACCGCCTTGATGTTGGTTGAGAACGACAGGGTGTTGTCCAGATCACGCCAAGGTTCTTAGCGCTCTGGGAGGAGGACACAATGGAGTTGTCAACCGTGATGGCGAGATCATGGAACGGGCAGTCCTCTCCCCGGGAGGAAGAGCAGCTCCGTCTTGCCGAGATTCAGCTTGAGGTGGTGATCCGTCATCCACACTGATATGTCTGCCAGACATGCAGAGATGCGATTCGCCACCTGTCTGTCAGAAGGGGGAAAGGAGAAGATTAGTTGTGTGTCGTCTGCATAGCAATGATAGGAGAGACCATGTGAGGTTATGACAGAGCCAAGTGACTTGGTGTATAGCGAGGAATAGAGAGGGCCTAGAACAGAGCCCTGGGGGACACCAGTGGTGAGAGCGCGTGGTGAGGAGACAGATTCTCACCACGCCACCTGGTAGGAGCGACCTGTCAGGTAGACGCAATCTAAGCGTGGCCGCGCTCGGAGATGCCCAACCTCGGAGAGGGTGGAGAGGAGGATCTGATGGTTCACAGTATCGAAGGCAGCCGATAGATCTAGAAGGATGAGACAGAGGAGAGAGAGTTAGCTTTAGCAGTGCGGAGCGCCTCCGTGATACAGAGGAGAGCAGTCTCAGTTGAATGACTAGTCTTGAAACCTGACTGATTTGGATCAAGAAGGTCATTCAGAGAGAGAGATAGCGGGAGAGCTGGCCAAGGACGGCACGTTCAAGAGTTTTGGAGAGAAAAGAAAGAAGGGATACTGGTCTGTAATTGTTGACATCGGAGGGATCGAGTGTAGGTTTTTTCAGAAGGGTGCAACTCGCGCTCTCTTGAAGACGGAAGGGACGTAGCCAGCGGTCAGGGATGAGTTGATGAGCGAGGTGAGGTAAGGGAAAATGTCTCGGAAATGGTCTGGAGAAGAGAGAGGATAGGGTCAAAGCGGAGGGCAGGTTGTTGGGCGGCTTGACCGTCACAAGACGAGAGATTTCATCTGGAGAGAGAGGGGAGAAAGAGGTCAGAGCACAGGGTAGGGCAGTGTGAGTAGAACCAGCGGTGTCGTTTGGACTTAGCAAACGAGGATCGGATGTCGTCAACTTCTTTTCAAAATGGTTGACGAAGTCATCTGCAGAGAGGGAGGAGGGGGGGAGGATTCAGGAGGGAGGAGAAGGTGGCAAAGAGCTTCCCTAGGGTTAGAGGCAGATGCTTGGAATTTAGCGTGTAGAAAGTGGCTTTAGCAGCAGAGACAGAGGAGGAAAATGTAGAGAGAGGGGAGGGAGGAAGGATGCCAGGTCCGCAGGGGCCGAGTTTTCCTCCATTTCCGCTCGGCTGCCCGGAGCCCTGTTCTGTGAGCTCGCAATGAGTCATCGAGCCAATGAGCGGGAGGGGAGGACCGAGCCGGCCTGGAGGATAGGGGACATAGAGAGTCAAAGGATGCAGAGAGGGAGAGAGGAGGGTTGAGGAGGCAGAATCAGGAGATAGGTTGGAGAAGGTTTGAGCGGAGGGAAGAGATGATAGGATGGAAGAGGAGGAGAGTAGCGGGGGAGAGAGAGCGAAGGTTGGGACGGCGCGATACCATCCGAGTAGGGGCAGTGTGGGAGGTGTTGGATGAGAGCGAGAGGGAAAAGGATACAAGGTAGTGGTCGGAGACTTGGAGGGGAGTTGCAATGAGGTTAGTGGATGAAAAGCATCTAGTAAAGATGAGGTCGAGCGTATTGCCTGCCTTGTGAGTAGGGGGGGAAGGTAAGAGGGTGAGGTCAAAAGAGGAGAGGAGTGGAAAGAAGGACCTGACACTAACCTGACATTAACCTGACATTACTCCAACCAGCCACTAACCTGACCCTAACCTGACATTACTCTAACCTGACGTTACTCTAACCTGACACAAACCTGGCACTACGCCAACCTGACACTAACCTGACCCTAACCTGACATTACTCTCTGGATAAGAGCGTCTGCTAAATGACTTAAATGTAAAATGTAAATGTAAATTACTCTAACCTGACACTAACTTGATATTAACCTGACATTACGCCAACCAGCAACTAACCTGACCCTAACCTGACATTACCCCAACTTGACATTACCCTAACCTGACATTACACTAACCTGGCATTACCCAACCTGACACTAACCTGACTAACCCCAACGCCCCACCCCAACCTGATGTAACTGACCTAACCTGACATTTACCTAACATGCAGCCATTACCCTAACCTGACATACCACAACCTGACACTAACCTGACCCTAACCTGACATTACCCCAACCTGACACTAACCTGACCCTAACCTGACACTAACCTGACCCTAACCTGACCCTGACCTGACATTACCCCAACCTGACCCTAACCTGACATTACTCTAACATAACACTAACCTGACATTAACCTGACATTACCCTAACCTGACATTACTCTAACCTGACATTAACCTGACATTACCCCAACCTGACACTAACTTGACCCTAACCTGACATTACCCCAACCTGACAGTACCCTAACCTGACATTACCCAACCTGACACCCCTAACCTGACCCTAACCTGACACGGACCCTAACCTGACCCTAACCTGTCATTACCCCAACCTGACACTAACCTGACCCTAACCTGACATTACTCTAACCTGACACTAACCTAGGGGCGGCAGGGTAGCCTAGTGGTTAGAACATTGGACTAGTAACCGAAAGGTTGCAAGTTCAATTACCCTAAGCTGGCAGGTACCCAACCTATCATTCTGCCCCTGAACAGGCAGTTAACCCACTGTTCCTAGGCCATCATTGAAAATAAGAATTTGTTCTTAACTGACTTGCCAGGCTAAATAAAGATTAAATAAAATAAAAAAATAAATTAAAAAAAACTGACATTACCCCAACCTGACCTGACATTACCCCAACCTGACCCTGACCTGACATTACACCAACCTGACAATAACCTGATCTGACATTACTCTAACCTGACACTAACCTGACATTACCCCAACCTAACATTACCCTGACATGACATTACCCCAAACGGACACTAACCTGAAACTAACCTGACATTACCCCAACCTGACATTACCCTGACATGACATTACCCTAACCTGACATTACCTGAACCTGACCCTGACCTGACATTACCCTAACCTGACATTACTCTAACATAACACTAACCTGACATTAACCTGACATTACGCTAACCTGACCCTAACCTGACATTACCCCAACCTGGCCCTAACCTGCCATTACCCCAACCTGAGACTGACACAAACCTGGCACTACCCTAACCTGACATTACTCTAACCTGACACTAACTTGACATTAAGCTGACATTACCCAAACCAGCCACTAACCTGACCCTAACCTGACATTACACTAACCTGACCCTAACCTGACATTACCCTAACCTGACATTACTCTAACCTGACATTAACCTGACATTACGCTAACCTGACCCTAACCTGACATTACCCCAACCTGACATTACCCTAACCTGGCATTACCCAACCTGACACTAACCTGACCCTAACCTGACATTACCCCAACCTGATATTAACCTGACATTACCCTAACATGACATTACCCTAACCTGACCCTAATGTGACCCTGACCTGACATTACCCCAATCTGATCTAAACTAACCCTAACCTGACATTACCCCAACCTGACACTAACCTGACCCTAACCTGACCCTAAACTGACATTACCCCAACCTGACATTAACCTGACCTTAACCTGACATTACTCTAACCTGACACTAACCTGACATTAACCTGACATTACCCCAACCTGACAAAACCCTAACCTGACATTACCCCAACCTGACACTAACCTGACCCTAACCTGCCATTACCCCAACCTGGCCCTAACCTGACATTACCCAACCTGACATTAACCTGACCCTAACCTGACATTACCCCAACCTGACCCTAACCTGCCATTACCCCAACCTGGCCCTAACCTGACATTACCCAACCTGACATTAACCTGGCCCTAACCTGACATTACCCAACCTGACATTAACCTGACCCTAACCTGACATTACCCCAACCTGACCCTAACCTGCCATTACCCCAACCTGGCCCTAACCTGCCATTACCCCAACCTGACACTAACCTGACACTAACCTGACCCTAACCTGACATTACCCCAACCTGACACTAACCTGGCCCTAACCTGACATTACCCAACCTGACACTAACCTGGCCCAAACCTGACATTATCCAACCTGACAATAACCTGATCCTAACCTGACATTACCCCAACCTGACCCTAACCTGTCATTACTCTAACCTGACACTAGCCTGACCCTAACCTGACATTATCCTAACCTGACACTAACCCTAACCTGCCCCGCCACCCCTCCCTGCAGGTTTCTGTCCAACACGTCGTTTGACGGTCTGAGTGGTTTCATCTCGTCCCAGGAGGAGACAGTGATCTCCTCTGAGAGCCATCACTTCATCTGGTCCCTGCAACACGACCCCATAGGGAAGCCCATGTGGGCCAGGCTGGGCCGATGGAAGCATGGCAAGGTGCTACTGGACTACACTGCCTGGACCAACAAACAGGTGACAACAATGTCTATGATGTCAAAACGTTGTATTCTGGGTACCAGTGTTTGTGCTATCATTCCACTCTTTACTTATGCCAAACATGATGATACTGCTGCTACTATTATATTCTCTCTCTCTCTCTCTCTCTCTCTCTCTCTCTCTCTCTCTCTCTCTCTCTCTCTCTCTCTCTCTCTCTCTCTCTCCCTCTCCCCCTCTCTCTCTCTCTCTCTCTCTCTCTCTCTCTCTCTCTCTCTCTCTCTCTCTCTCTCTCTCTCTCTCTCTCTCTCTCTCTCTCTCTCTCTCTCTCTCTCTCTCTCTCTC
>NW_025757445.1:0-5570 GCF_021184085.1 Oncorhynchus gorbuscha
TGTTTGGAGGACAAAGAATGCTGAGTTGCATCCAAAGAACACCATACCTACTGTGAAGCATGGGGTGGAAACATCATGCTTTGGGGCTATTTTTCTGCAAAGGGACCAGGACATTGATCAAATTGTAAAGGAAAGAATGAATGGGGCCATGTATGTCATGTTTGTCATTTATTGTCATGTCTTGTCCCTGTGCTCCCCATGCTATTCGTTTCCCTCTGCTGGTCTTGTTTGGTTCTTTCCCTCCTTCTATCCCTCTCTCTCCCCCTCCCTCTCTCACTCTCTCGCTCTCTCTTCTCTCTGTCGTTCCGTTCCTGCTCCCAGCTGTTCCTATTCCCTAATCATCATTTAGTCTTCCCACACCTGTTCCCGATCCTTTCCCTGATTAGAGTCCTATTTATTCCTTTGTGATCCGTTCCTGTCCCGTCGGTTCCTTGTATTGTATTCACCATGCTGTGATTGCGTTTCGCCCTGTCCTGTCGTGTTTTTGCCGTGATTGTGTATCACCCTGTCCTGTCGTGTTTTGTGCCTTCATCAGATGCTGCGTGTGAGCAGGTGTCTCAGTCGACTACGGCCTGCGCCTACCCGAAGCGACCTGCAGTCTGTGGCCGCTTCTCCAGTTGTTTCCCCTCTACAAGTCTAGAGGATTTCTGTTATTCCGTTTTGGACTTTAATAAACTCTGTTTCTGTTAAGTCGCGTTTGGGTCCTCTTTCACCTGCATGACAGAAGGAACCGACCAAGGAATGGACCCAGCGACTTCAGACGCTCGTTACACTGCCGTCGAGATCCAAGGAGCCATGCTCGGCAGACACGAGCAGGAATTGTCTGCTGCTCGCCATGCCGTGGAAAACCTGGCTGCTCAGGTTTCCGACCTCTCTGGACAGTTCCAGAGTCTACGTCTCGTGCCACCTGTTACTTCCTGGCCTGCCGAGCCTCCAGAACCTAGGGTTAATAACCCACCTTGCTACTCCGGGCAGCCCACTGAGTGCCGCTCCTTTCTCACGCAGTGTGAGATTGTGTTCTCTCTCCAACCCAACACATACTCTAGAGAGCTCGGGTTGCTTACGTCATTTCACTCCTTACTGGCCGGGCTCGAGAATGGGGCACAGCTATCTGGGAGGCAAGGGCTGTTTGCTCTAACGATTTCCAGAACTTTAAAGAGGAGATGATTCGGGTTTTTGACCGTTCAGTTTTTGGTGGGGAGGCTTCTAGGGCCCTGGCTTCCTTATGCCAAGGTGAACGGTCCATAACGGATTATTCCATTGAGTTTCGCACTCTTGCTGCCTCTAGTGAGTGGAACGAGCCGGCGCTGCTCGCTCGTTTTCTGGAGGGACTCCACGCAGTGGTTAAGGATGAGATTCTCTCCCGGGAGGTTCCTTCAGATGTGGACTCTTTGATTGCTCTCGCCATCCGCATAGAACGACGGGTAGATCTTCGTCACCGGGCTCGTGGAAGAGAGCTCGCATCAACGGTGTTTCCCTGCTCCGCATCGCAACCATCTCCCCCTCTGGCTTTGAGACTGAGCCCATGCAGCTGGGAGGGATTCGCATCTCGAATAAGGAGAGGGAACGGAGGATCACCAACCGCCTGTGCCTCTATTGTGGAGTTGCTGGACATTTTGTTAATTCATGTCCAGTAAAAGCCCAGAGCTCATCTGTAGCGGAGGGCTACAGGTGAGCGCAACTACTAAGTCTCTCCATCAAAGTCCTGTACTACTTTGTCGGTCCACCTACGCTGGACCGGTTCGGGTGCTACATGTAGTGCCTTGATAGACTCTGGGGCTGAGGGTTGTTTCATGGACGAAGCATGGGTTCGGAAACATGACATTCCTTTCAGAGAGTTAGATAAGCCTACGCCCATGTTCGCCTTAGATGGTAGTCATCTTCCCAGTATCAGATTTGAGACACTACCTTTAACCCTCACAGTATCTGGTAACCACAGTGAGACTATTTCTTTTTGATTTTCCGTTCACCGTTTACACCTGTTGTTTTGGGTCATCCCTGGCTAGTATGTCATAATCCTTCTATTAATTGGTCTAGTAATTCTATCCTATCCTGGAACGTTTCTTGTCATGTGAAGTGTTTAATGTCTGCCATCCTCCCGTTTCTTCTGTCCCTACTTCTCAGGAGGAACCTGGCGATTTGACAGGAGTGCCGGAGGAATATCATGATCTGCGCACGGTCTTCAGTCGGTCCCGAGCCAACTCCCCTTCCTCCTCACCGGTCGTATGATTGTAGTATTGATCTCCTTCCGGGGACCACTCCTCCTCGAGGTAGACTATACCTCTGTCGGCTCCCGAACGTAAGGCTCTCGAGGATTATTTGTCTGTGTCTCTTGACGCTGTACCATAGTGCCTTCTTCCTCTCCGGCCGGGGCGGGGTTTTTTGTTAAGAAGAAGGACGGTACTCTGCGCCCTGCGTGGATTATCGAGGGCTGAATGACATAACGGTTAAGAATCGTTATCCGCTTCCCCCTTATGTCATCAGCCTCGAGATTCTGCAGGGAGCCAGGTGCTTTACTAAGTTGGACCTTCGTAACGCTTACCATCTCGTGCGCATCAGAGAGGGGGGACGAGTGGAAAACGGCGTTTAATACTCCGTTAGGGCATTTTGAGTACCGGGTTCTGCCGTTCGGTCTCGCCAATGCGCCAGCTGTTTTTCAGGCATTAGTTAATGATGTTCTGAGAGACATGCTGAACATTTTTGTTTTTGTCTATCTTGACGATATCCTGATTTTTCTCTCCGTCACTCGAGATTCATGTTCAGCACGTTCGACGTGTTCTTACAGCGGCCTTTTAGAGAATTGTCTCTACGTAAAGGCTGAGAAGTGCTCTTTTCATGTCTCCTCCGTTACTTTTCTCGGTTCCCGTTATTTCCGCTGAAGGCATTCAGATGGATTCCGCTAAGGTCCAAGCTGTCAGTGATGTGGCCCGTTCCAAGGTCACGTGTCGAGTTGCAGCGCTTTTAGGTTTCGCTAATTTCTATCGGCGTTTCATTCGTAATTTCGGTCAAGTTGCTGCCCTCTCACAGCTCTTACTTCTGTCAAGACGTGTTTTAAAGTGGTCCCGGTTCCGCCCAGGGAGCTTTTGATCTTCTAAAAGAACGTTTACGTCCGCTCCTATCCTCGTTACTCCTGACGTCACTAGACACCATTGTCGAGGTTGACGCTTCAGAGGTAGGCGTGGGAGCCATTCTATCCCAGCGCTTCCAGTCTGATAAGGTTCATCCTGCGCTTATTTTTCTCATCGCCTGTCGCCATCTGAGCGCAACTATGATGTGGGTAACCGTGAACTGCTCGCCATCCGCTAGCCCTAGGCGAATGGCGACAGTGGTTGGAGGGGGCGGCCGTTCCTTTTGTCGTTTGGACAGACCATAAGAACCTTGAGTACATCCGTTCTGCCAAACTACTTAATGCCCGTCAAGCTCGTTGGGCGTTGTTTTTCGCTCGTTTCGAGTTTGTGATTTCTTACCGTCCGGGTAAAGCCAAGAACACCAAGCCTGATGCCTTATCCCGTCTGTTTAGTTCTTCTGTGGCTTCTACTGATCCCGAGGGATTCTTCCTTATGGGCGTGTTGTCGGGTTAACAGTCTGGGGAATTGAAAGACAGGTTGCTGCAGCACTCACGCACACTGCGTCGCGCGCGCGCTTGTCCTAGTAACCTCCCTTTTCGTTCCTGTTTCCACTCGTCTGGCTGTTCTTCAGTGGGCTCACTCTGCCAAGTTAGCGGGTCATCCCGGTGTTCGAGGCACTCTTGCGTCTGTTCGCCAGCGCTTTTGGTGGCCGACTCAGGAGCGTGACACGCGCCCCGTTTCGTGGCTGCTTGTTCGGACTGCGCGCAGACTAAGTCGGGTAACTCTCCTCCTGCCGGTCGTCTCAGACCGCTCCCCATTCCTTCTCGACCATGGTCTCACATTGCCTTAGACTTCATTACCGGTCTGCCTTTGTCTGCGGGGAAGACTGTGATTCTGACGGTTGTCGATAGGTTCTCTAAGGCGGCACATTTCATTCCCCTCGCTAAACTTCCTCCGCTAAGGAGACGGCACAAATCATTATTGAGAATGTATTCAGGAATTCATGGCCTCCCGTTAGACGCCGTTTCAGACAGAGGCCCGCAATTCACGTCACAGTTTTGGAGGGAGTTCTGTCGTTTGATTGGTGCGTCCGTCAGTCTCTCTTCCGGGTTTCATCCCAGTCCTAACGGTCAAAGCAGAGAGGGCCAATCAGACGATTGGTCGCATACTACGCAGCCTTTCTTTCAGAAACCCTGCGTCTTGGGCAGAACAGCTCCCCTGGGCAGAATACGCTCACAATTCACTTCCTTCGTCTGCTACCGGGTTATCTCCGTTTCAGAGTAGTCTGGGTTACCAGCCTCCTCTGTTCTCATCCCAGCTTTGCCGAGTCAGCGTTCCCCTCCGCTCAAGCGTTTGTCCAACGTTGTGAGCGCACCTGGAAGGAGGGTGAGGTCTGCACTTTGCCGTTACAGGGCACAGACGGTGAGAGCCGCCAATAAACGCAGGATTAAGAGTCCAAGGTATTGTTGCGGCCAGAGTGTGGCTTTCCACTGCAACCTTCCTCTTCTGACAGCTTCTCGTTAAGTTGACTCCGCGGTTCATTGGTCCGTTCCGTGTCTCCCAGGTCGTCAATCCTGTCGCTGTGCGACTGCGCTTCCTGCGCACATCTTCGTCGCGTCCATCCTGTCTTCCATGTCTCCTGTGTTAAGCCCTTTCTTCGCACCCCCGTTCGTCTTCCCTCCCCCTCCCGTCCTTGTCGAGAGCGCACCTATTTACAAGGTACATAAGATTATGGACATGCGTTCTCGGGGACGGGGTCACCAATACCTAGTGGATTGGGAGGGTTACGGTCCTGAGGAGAGGGGAGTTGGGTTCCGTCTCGGGACGTGCTGGACCGTTCGCTCATCGATGATTTCCTCCGTTGCCGCCAGGATTCCTCCTCGAGTGCGCCAGGAGGCGCTCGGTGGTGGGGGGTACTGTCATGTTTGTCATTTATTGTCATGTCTTGTCCCTGTGCTCCCCATGCTATTCGTTTCCCTCTGCTGGTCTTGTTTGGTTCTTCCCTCCCCTTCTATCCCTCTCTCTCCCCCTCCCTCTCACTCTCTCGCTCTCTCTTCTCTCTGTCGCTCCGTTCCTGCTCCCAGCTGTTCCTATTCCTAATCATCATTTAGTCTTCCCACACCTGTTCCCGATCCTTTCCCCTGATTAGAGTCCCCTTTGTGATCCGTCCCTGTCCCGTCGGTTCCTTGTATTGTATTCACCATGCTGTGATTGCGTTTCGCCCTGTCCTGTCGTGTTTTTGCCGTGATTGTGTATCACCCTGTCCTGTCGTGTTTTGTGCCTTCATCAGATGCTGCGTGTGAGCAGGTGTCTCAGTCGACTACGGCCTGCGCCTACCCGAAGCGACCTGCAGTCTGTGGCCGCTTCTCCAGTTGTTTCCCCTCTACGAGTCTAGAGGATTTCTGTTATTCCGTTTTGGACTTTAATAAACTCTGTTTCTGTTAAGTCGCGTTTGGGTCCTCTTTCACCTGCATGACAATGTATCGTGAGATTTTTGAGTGA
>NW_025757446.1:2500-5568 GCF_021184085.1 Oncorhynchus gorbuscha
GACAGAGAGAGAGACAGAGAGAGGAAGAGAGAGCAGAGAGAGAGAGGAGAGAGAGAGAGAGAGAGAGAGAGAGAGAGAGAGAGAGAGAGAGAGAGAGAGAGAGAGACAGAGAGAGATAGAGAGAGAGAGAGAGAGAGAGAGAGAGAGAGAGAGAGAGAGACAGAGAGAGAGAGACCGAGAGAGAGACAGAGAAAAAGAGAAGAGAGAGAGAGAGAGAGAGAGAGAGAGAGAGAGAGAGAGAGAGAGAGAGAGAGACAGAGAGAGAGAGAGAGAGAGAGAGAGACAGAGAGAGAGCAGAGAGAGAGAGAGAGAGAGAGAGAGAGAGAGAGAGAGAGACAGACAGAGAGAGAGAGACAGAGAGAGAGACAGAGAGAAAGAGAGAGAGAGAGAGAGAGAGAGAGAGAGAGAGGGAGAGAGAGAGAGAGAGAGAGAGAGAGGAGAGAGAGAGAGAGACAGAGAGAGAGAGACAGAGAGAGAGAGAGAGAGAGAGAGAGACAGAGAGAGAGCAGAGAGAGAGCAGAGAGAGAGAGAGAGAGAGAGAGAGAGAGAGAGAGAGAGAGAGAGAGAGAGAGAGAGAGAGAGAGAGAGAGAGAGAGAGAGAGAGAGAGAGAGAGAGAGAGAGAGAGAGAGAGAGAGAGAGAGAGAGAGAGAGAGAGAGAGAGAGTCGTGGAAGAAGGCATAGACAGGAGTGTGGTTCAGAACCTCAGCCATTTCCTGTTGGGACAGATGTAAACAGGATGAGGGGAGTGTAATCCACTGAGGAGTGAAGAGGGTAAGCAGGGTAAACAGCGTCCAATGAAACGCTTACTCAAGAAAGAACCTGCAAGGAAGCATTTCATTGGACGAGGTATAGCCTAAACAAGCCCCTTCAACACAGGACAGAGCTCCCTAAACAAGCCCCTTCAACACAGAGCAGAGCTCCCTAAACAAGCCCCTTCAACACAGAGCAGAGCTCCCTAAACAAGCCCCTTCAACACAGAGCAGAGCTCCCTAAACAAGCCCCTTCAACACAGAGCAGAGCTCCCTAAACAAGCCCCTTCAACACAGAGCAGAGCTCCCTAAACAAGCCCCTTCAACACAGAGCAGAGCTCCCTAAACAAGCCCTTCAACACAGAGCAGAGCTCCTAAACAAGCCCTTCAACACAGAGCAGAGCTCCCTAAACAAGCCCCTTCAACACAGGACAGAGCTCCCTAAACAAGCCCCTTCAACACAGAGCAGAGCTCCCTAAACAAGCCCCTTCAACACAGAGCAGAGCTCCCTACACAAGCCCCTTCAACACAGAGCAGAGCTCCCTAAACAAGCCCCTTCAACACAGGACAGAGCTCCCTAAACAAGCCCCCTTCACCACAGGACAGAGCAGAGCTCCCTAAACAAGCCCCTTCAACACAGGACAGAGCAGAGCTCCCTAAACAAGCCCCTTCAACACAGGACAGAGCAGAGCTCCCTACACAAGCCCCTTCACCACAGGACAGAGCTCCCTAAACAAGCCCCCTTCAACACAGGACAGAGCAGAGCTCCCTAAACAAGCCCCTTCAACACAGGACAGAGCAGAGCTCCCTAAACAAGCCCCTTCAACACAGGACAGAGCAGAGCTCCCTAAACAAGCCCCTTCACCACAGGACAGAGCTCCCTAAACAAGCCCCCTTCACCCACAGGACAGAGCAGAGCTCCTAAACAAAGCCCCTTCAACACAGGACAGAGCAGAGCTCCCTAAACAAGCCCCTTCAACACAGGACAGAGATCCCTAAACAAGCCCCTTCACCACAGGACAGAGCAGAGCTCCCTAAACAAGCCCCTTCACCACAGGACAGAGCTCCTTAAACAAGCCCCTTCACCACAGGACAGAGATCCCTAAACAAGCCCCTTCACCACAGGACAGAGCTCCCTAAACAAGCCCCCTTCACCACAGGACAGAGCCCTAAACAAGCCCCTTCACCACAGGACAGAGCTCCCTAAACAAGCCCCTTCACCACAGGACAGAGATCCCTAAACAAGCCCCTTCAACACAGGACAGAGATCCCTAAACAAGCCCCTTCAACACAGGACAGAGCTCCCTAAACAAGCCCCTTCAACACAGGACAGAGCAGAGCTCCCTAAACAAGCCCCTTCAACACAGGACAGAGATCCCTAAACAAGCCCCCTTCAAAACAGGACAGAGCAGAGCTCCCTAAACAAGCCCCTTCACCACAGAGCAGAGATCCCTAAACAAGCCCCTTCACCACAGGACAGAGCTCCCTAAACAAGCCCCTTCACCACAGGACAGAGCTCCCTAAACAAGCCCCCTTCACCACAGGACAGAGCAGAGCTCCCTAAACAAGCCCCTTCAACACAGGACAGAGCAGAGCTCCCTAAACAAGCCCCTTCAACACAGGACAGAGCAGAGCTCCCTAAACAAGCCCCTTCACCACAGGACAGAGCTCCCTAAACAAGCCCCCTTCAACACAGGACAGAGCAGAGCTCCCTAAACAGGGGCCCCTTCAACACAGGACAGAGCAGGCTCCCCTAAACAAGCCCCCTTCACCACAGGACAGAGCTCCCTAAACAAGCCCCCTTCACTATACAGGACAGAGCAGAGCCTCAAACAAGCCCCTTCAACACAGACAGAGCAGAGCTCCCTAAACAAGCCCCCTTCAACACAGGACAGAGATCCCTAAACAAGCCCTTCACCACAGGACAGAGCTCCCTAAACAAGCCCCTTCCACCACAGGACAGAGCTCCCTAAACAAGCCCCCTTCACCACAGGACAGAGATCCCTAAACAAGCCCCCTTCACCACAGTGACAGAGCTCCCAAACAAGGCCCTTCACCAAGCAGGACAGAGCTCAAACAAGCCCTTCAACACAGGACAGAGATCCCTAAACAAGCCCCTTCAACACAGGACAGAGCAGAGCTCCCTAAACAAGCCCCTTCAACACAGGACAGAGCAGAGCTCCCTAAACAAGCCCCTTCACCACAGGACAGAGCAGAGCTCCCTAAACAAGCCCCTTCACCACAGGACAGAGCTCCCTAAACAATCCCCTTCAACACAGGACAGAGATCCCTAAACAAGCCCCTTCAACAGACAGGGA
>NW_025757447.1:0-5567 GCF_021184085.1 Oncorhynchus gorbuscha
CTGTCTGGCATATTATACTGTCTGTCAGATTATACTGTATGGCAGATTATACTGTGACAGAATATACTGTCTGGCAGATTATACTGTCTGGCAGAATATACTGTCTGGCAGATTATACTGACTGGCAGATTATACTGTCTGGCAGATTATACTGTCTGGCAGATTATACTGTCTGGCAGATTATACTGTCTGGCAGAATATACTGTCTGGCAGATTATACTGTCTGGCAGATTATACTGTCTGGCAGATTATACTGTCTGGCAGATTATACTGTCTGGCAGATTATACTGTCTGGCAGATTATACTGTCTGGCAGATTATACTGTCTGGCAGATTATACTGTCTGGCAGATTATACTGTCTGGCAGATTATACTGTCTGGCAGAATATACATTCAAAAAGTCAGAGATGCCCGATGTAGTTGTCCATAATGGTTAAGACTGCTTATGATGGATATTCTAATATCTTCAGTAGTGGTTATAAAGGCTTTATGGATGTAAACATAAGCGTGAGGGTTTAACCCCAATACAAGACAAGGAGGGTGTGTTGCACCAACATGGTTTAAATCAATCTTAGATTAGACCTCATCTAGATTTTGTAAATCTACGTTTATAATTTCATCACGTGTTGCACCACTTAATTTTAAGACTGGATTAGTTGATCTAAGGTTAAATCACTGAACTATGATCAGTGATATGTGTCCTAATGGATTCACCATAGCAATATGTTGTAGTTCTATGGAAACAAACCAGCACTGGTCGTTGCTAGCCTAGTCAGCAAAGTGACTTTTCACTTCAGGCTAAGGATGAAATTAATTGCACTTATCTGTCAAATGATTTAGCTGGATAGTTGAGTTTAACGAACATGATAAACCACAGGAGATAAAATTGTTAATCACAAGGAAAATAAAGGACATACAGATGACTTAGACACATACTGATATTTGATGCATTTAAACAGTGTCAGTTTAGATTTAATCCCAAAACTGAATTTAAATTAGTTTTTAAAACAGTGGAGCAACAAGATTACATTTGATCTTGGTTTGAGTTCTAAATTAAATTTAGTGTAGAAGAAGAATTAGATTGAACTATGATTATTGAAAACGAGGTTTAAGGTTCGGTGCAAAAACATTACTAGATCAACCTTGATTAAACCCAGTTTATGAGTTCATTCGTCTTTTCAATTCGACCCACCCTGAGTGAATCAAATAGAATCAAATAGGGTAAACATTACTAAATAACCTTGATTAAGGTTTTATGTGATGCTGACCACCTGAGTGAATCAAATAGAATCAATAGAATCAAAAACCTGATAGCATAGCTGCAGATGGTTCATTCACCTCATTATACTAGTGAATCAAAACTCACAGGATATAAACTACATACCTGATAAGCATAGCCGATGGTCACCATCTGAGCATCAAATTCTGGGAGGCGCAGTAACAAATTATCAGATCCCGATCTCTGATAGGTTCCCATCGTCGTCCAATGCCGCGAGGTAATCCAGCTCCTCTAGCGACTGCATCAGACCCTCTGGATCTGGATAGGAAGTAGACAACTTAGATCATAGATAATAAAATACAAGATCTGGATAGGAAGTAGACAACTTAGATCATAGATAATAAAATACAAGATCTGGATAGGAAGTAGACAACTTAGATCATAGATAATAAAATACAAGATCTGGATAGGAAGTAGACAACTTAGATCATAGATAATAAAATACAAGATCTGGATAGGAAGTAGATCCCTTGGACCATAGATTAGAATTATGCACATGATAATGGATAATAAAATACAAGATCTGGATAGGAAGTAGACAACTTAGATCATAGATAATAAAATACAAGATCTGGATAGGAAGTAGACAACTTAGATCATAGATAATAAAATACAAGATCTGATAGGAAGTAGATACATAATGGATAATAAAAATCAAGATCTGGATAGGAAGTAGACAACATAATAGATAATAAAATACAAGATCTGGATAGGAAGTAGACAACTTAGATAATATATAATAAAAGAGAAGATTTGGATAGGAAGTAGACAATTTAAAATGGATTTACCCAGACTAGAGGACTAGAGGAATGTTATCTAAACAGACTAGAGGAATGTTATCTAAACAGACTGGTACCCAGACTAGAGGAATGTTATCTAAACTTAGATAATATAGACTAGAGGAATGTTATCTAAACAGACTTTTACCCAGACTAGAGGAATGTTATCTAATCAGACTAGAGGAATGTTATCTAAACAAACAGACTAGAGGAATGTTATCTAAACAGACTGGTACTAGAGGAATGTTATCTAATCAGACTAGAGGAATGTTATCTAAACAGACTAGAGGAATGTTATCTAAACAGACTGGTACCCAGACTAGAGGAATGTTATCCAATCAGACTGGTACCCAGACTAGAGGAATGTTATCTAAAACAACTGGTACCCAGACTAGAGGAATGTTATCTAAACAGACTAGAGGAATGTTATCTAAACAGACTGGTACAGACTAGAGGAATGTTATCTAGAGGAATGTTAAAACAGACTGGTACCCAGACTAGAGAATGTTATCTAAACAGACTAGAGGAATGTTATCCCAGACTAGAGGAATGTTATCTAAACAGACTAGAGGAATGTTATACCCAGACTAGAGGAATGTTATCTAAACAGACTGGTACCCAGACTAGAGGAATGTTATCTAAACAGACTGGTACCCAGACTAGAGGAATGTTATCTAAACAGACTGGTACCCAGACTAGAGGAATGTTATCTAAACAGACTGGTACCCAGACTAGAGGAATGTTATCTAATCAGACTAGAGGAATGTTATCTAAACAGACTAAGGAAATGTTATCTAAACAGACTAGAGGAATGTTATCTAAACAGACAGACTAGAGGAATGTTATCTAAACAGACTGGTACAAAACAGACTGGTACCCAGGCTAGAGGAATGTTATCTAATCAGACTAGAGGAATGTTACAGACTAGAGGAATGTTATCTAAACAGACTGGTAGAGGCTAGAGGAATGTTATCTAAAACTAGAGAATGTTATCTAAACAGACTAGAGGAATGTTATCTAAACAGACTAGAGGAATGTTATCTAAACAGACTGGTACCCAGACTAGAGGAATGTTATCTAAACAGACTAGAGGAATGTTATCTAAACAGACTGGTACCCAGACTAGAGGAATGTTATCTAAACAGACTAGAGGAATGTTATCTAAACAGACTAGAGGAATGTTATCTAAACAGACTAGAGGAATGTTATCTAAACAGACTAGAGGAATGTTATCTAAACAGACTAGAGGAATGTTATCTAAACAGACTAGAGGAATGTTATCTAAACAGACTGGTAGCCAGACTAGAGGAATGTTATCTAAACAGACTAGTGGAATGTTATCTAAACAGACTGGTACCCAGACTAGAAGAATGTTATCTAAACAGACTAGAGGTTATCTAAACAGACTAGAGGAATGTTATCTAAACAGCAGAGGAATGTTATCTAAACAGACTAGAGGAATATTATCTAAAGCAGACTAGAGGAATGTTATCTAAACAGACTGGTACCCAGACTAGTGGAATGTTATCTAAACAGACTAGAGAATGTTATCTAAACAGACTAGAATGTTATCTAATCAGACTAGAGAATGTTATCTAATCAGACTAGAGGAATGTTATCTAAACAGACTACCCAGAGGAATGTTATCTAAACAGACTAGAGGAATGTTATCTAATCAGACTAGAGGAATGTTTATCTAATCAGACTAGTGGAATGTTATCATCAGACTAGAGGAATGTTATCTAAACAGACTAGTGGAATGTTACCCAGACTAGAGGAATGTTATCTAAACAGACTAGAGGAATGTTATCTAAACAGACTAGAGGAATTTTATCTAAACAGACTAGAGGAATGTTATCTAAGCAGACTGGTACCCAGACTAGAAGAGGAATGTTATCTAAACAGACTAGTGGAATGTTATCTAAACAGACTGGTAGCTAGGAATGTTATCTAAACAGACTAGAGGAATGTTATCTAAACAGACTAGAGGTTATCTAAACAGACTAGAGGAATGTTATCTAAACTGGTACCCAGACTAGAGGAATGTTATCTAAACAGACTAGAGGAATGTTATCTAAACAGACTAGAGAATGTTATCTAAACAGACTAGAGGAATGTTATATAAACAGACTGGTACCCAGACTAGAGGAATGTTATCTAAACAGACTAGAGGAATGTTATCTAAACAAACAGACTAGAGGAATGTTTATCTAAACAGACTAGTGGAATGTTATCTAATCAGACTAGAGGAATGTTATCTAAACAGACTAGTGGAATGTTATCTAAAAACAGACTAGAGAATGTTATCTAAACAGATTAGAGGAATGTTATACAAACAGACTAGAGGAATGTTATCTAAACAGATAGTGGAATGTTATCTAAACAGACTGGTACCCAGACTAAGGAATGTTATCTAAACAGACTAGAGGAATGTTATCTAAACAGACTGGTAGCCAGACTAGAGGAATGTTATCTAAACAGACTAGTGGAATGTTATCTAAACAGACTGGTAGTTATCTAAACAGACTAGAGGAATGTTATCTAAACAGACTGGTACCCAGGCTAGAAGGAATGTTATCTAAACAGACTGGTACCCAGACTGAGGAATGTTATCTAAACAGACTAGAGAATGTTATCAAACAGACTGGTACCCAGACTAGTGGAATGTTATCTAAACAGACTAGTGGAATGTTACCCAGACTAGAGAATGTTATCTAAACAGACTAGAGGAATGTTATCTAAACAGACTAGAGGTTACCCAGGCTAGAGGAATGTTATCTAAACAGACTGGTACCCAGACTAGAGAGATATTATCTAAACAGACTAGAGGAATGTTATCTAAACAGCAGACTAGAGGAATGTTATCTAAACGAACTGGTACCCAGACTAGTGGAATATTATCTAAACAGACTAGTGGAATGTTTATCTAATCAGACTAGAGGAATGTTATCTGAAAATCAGACTAGAGGAATGTTATCTAATCAGACTAGTAGAATGTTATCTAAACAGACTAGAGGAATGTTATCTAAACAGACTAGAGGGATGTTATCTAAACAGACTAGAGGAATGTTATCTAAACAGACTAGAGGAATGTTATCTAAACAGACTAGTGGAATGTTATCTAAACAGACTAGAGGAATGTTATCTAAACAGACTAGAGGAATGTTATCTAAACAGACTAGTGGAATGTTATCTAATCAGACTAGAGGAATGTTATCTAAACAGACTGGTACCCAGACTAGTGGAATGTTATCTAAACAGACTAGAGGAATGTTATCTAAACAGACTAGAGGAATGTTATCTAATCAGACTAGAGGAATGTTATCTAAACAGACTAGAGGAATGTTATCTAAACAGACTGGTACCCAGACTAGTGGAATGTTATCTAAACAGACTAGAGGAATGTTATCTAAACAGACTAGAGGAATGTTATCTAATCAGACTAGTGGAATGTTATCTAATCAGACTAGTGGAATGTTATCTAAACAGACTAGTGGAATGTTATCTAAA
>NW_025757448.1:0-5565 GCF_021184085.1 Oncorhynchus gorbuscha
ACTGAGACTGGCTGTGTGGGGTTCCATCACTTTACTATCACTGAGACTGGCTGTGTGGTTCCATCACTACTATCACTGAGACTGGCTATGTGGGGTTCTACCACTACTATCACTGAGACTGGCTGTGTGGGGTTCCATCACTTTACTATCACTGAGACTGGCTGTGTGCTGTTCCATCCTTTACTATCACTGAGACTGACTGTGTGGGGTTCCATCACTTTACTATCACTGAGACTGGCTATGTGGGGTTCCATCACTTTACTATCACTGAGACTGGCTGTGTGGGGTTCCATCACTTTACAATCACTGAGACTGGCTGTGTGGGGTTCCATCACTTTACTATCACTGAGACTGGCTGTGTGGGGTTCCATCACTTTACTATCACTGAGACTGGCTGTGTGGGGTTCCATCACTTTACTATCACTGAGACTGGCTGTGTGGGGTTCCATCACTTTACTATCACTGAGACTGGCTGTGTGGGGTTCCATCACTTTACTATCACTGAGACTGGCTGTGTGGGGTTCCATCACTTTACTATCACTGAGACTGGCTGTGTGGTGTTCTACCACTGAGACTGGCTGTGTGGGGTTCCATCACTTTACTATCACTGAGACTGGCTGTGTGCTGTTCCATCACTTTACTATCACTGAGACTGGCAGTGTGGGGTTCCATCACTTTACTATTACTGAGACTGACTGTGTGGGGTTCTACCACTGAGACTGGCTGTGTGGGGTTCCATCACTTTACTATCACTGAGACTGGCTGTGTGGGGTTCCATCACATTACTATCACTGAGACTGGCTGTGTGGGGTTCTACCACTACTATCACTGAGACTGGCTGTGTGGGTTTCCATCACTTTACTATCACTGAGACTGGCTGTGTGGGGTTCCATCACTTTACTATCACTGAGACTGGCTGTGTGGGGTTCTACCACTACTATCACTGAGACTGGCTATGTGGGGTTCTACCACTACTATCACTGAGACTGGCTGTGTGGGGTTCCATCACTTTACTATCACTGAGACTGGCTGTGTGCTGTTCCATCACTTTACTATCACTGAGACTGACTGTGTGGGGTTCCATCACTTTACTATCACTGATACTGGCTGTGTGCTGTTCCATCACTTTACTATCACTGAGACTGACTGTGTGGGGTTCCATCACTTTACTATCACTGAGACTGGCTGTGTGGGGTTCCATCACTTTACTATCACTGAGACTGGATGTGTGCTGTTCCATCACTTTACTATCACTGAGACTGACTGTGTGGGGTTCCATCACTTTACTATCACTGAGACTGGCTGTGTGGGGTTCCATCACTTTACTATCACTGAGACTGGCTGTGTGGGGTTCCATCACTTTACTATCACTGAGACTGGCTGTGTGGGGTTCCATCACTTTACTATCACTGAGACTGGCTGTGTGGGGTTCCAGCACTTTACTATCACTGAGACTGGCTGTGTGGGGTTCCATCACTTTACTATCACTGAGACTGGCTGTGTGGTGTTCTACCACTGAGACTGGCTGTGTGGGGTTCCATCACTTTACTATTACTGAGACTGACTGTGTGGGGTTCTACCACTGAGACTGGCTGTGTGGGGTTCCATCACTTTACTATCACTGAGACTGGCTGTGTGGGGTTCCATCACTTTACTATCACTGAGAATGACAGTGTGGGGTTCCATCACTTTACTATCACTGAGACTGGCAGTGTGGGGTTCCATCACTTTACTATTACTGAGACTGACTGTGTGGGGTTCTACCACTGAGACTGGCTGTGTGGGGTTCCATCACTTTACTATCACTGAGACTGGCTGTGTGGGGTTCCATCACATTACTATCACTGAGACTGGCTGTGTGGGGTTCTACCACTACTATCACTGAGACTGGCTGTGTGGTTTTCCATCACTTTACTATCACTGAGACTGGCTGTGTGGGGTTCCATCACTTTACTATCACTGAGACTGGCTGTGTGGGGTTCTACCACTACTATCACTGAGACTGGCTGATGTGGGGTTCCACCACTACTATCACTGAGACTGGCTGTGTGGGGTTCCATCACTTTACTATCACTGAGACTGGCTGTGTGCTGTTCCATCACTTTACTATCACTGAGACTGGCTGTGTGGGGTTCCATCACTTTACTATCACTGAGACTGGCTGTGTGGGGTTCCATCACTTTACTATCACTGAGACTGGCTGTGTGGGGTTCCATCACTTTACTATCACTGAGACTGGCTGTGTGGGGTTCCATCACTTTACTATCACTGAGACTGGCTGTGTGGGGTTTCATCCACTTTACTATCCTGAGACTGGCTGTGTGGGGTTCCAGCACTTTACTATCACTGAGACTGGCTGTGTGGGGTTCCATCTTTACTATCACTGAGACTGGCTGTGTGGTGTTCTACCACTGAGACTGGCTGTGTGGGGTTCCATCACTTTACCACTGAGACTGGCTGTGTGCTGTTCCATCACTTTACTATCACTGAGACTGGCAGTGTGGGGGTTCCATCACTTTACTATTACTGAGACTGACTGTGTGGGGTTCTACCACTGAGACTGGCTGTGTGAGGGTTCCATCACTTTACTATCACTGAGACTGGCTGTGTGGGGTTCCATCACTTTACTATCACTGAGACTGGCTGTGTGGGGTTCTACCCACTACTATCACTGAGACTGGCTGTGTGGTTTCCATCACTTTACTATCACTGAGACTGGCTGTGTGGGGTTTCTTTACTATCACTGAGACTGGCTGTGTGGGGTTCTACCACTACTATCACTGAGACTGGCTATGTGGGGTTCTACCACTACTATCACTGAGACTGGCTGTGGGGTTCCATCACTTTACTATCACTGAGACTGGCTGTGTGCTGTTCCATCACTTTACTATCACTGAGACTGACTGTGTGGGGTTCCATCACTTTACAATCACTGATACTGGCTGTGTGCTGTTCCATCACTTTACTATCACTGAGACTGACTGTGTGGGGTTCCATCACTTTACTATCACTGAGACTGGCTGTGTGACTGGCTGTGTGGGGTTCCATCACTTTACTATCACTGAGACTGGCTGTGGGGTTCCAGCACTTTACTATCACTGAGACTGGCTGTGTGGGGTTCCATCACTTTACTATCACTGAGACTGGCTGTGTGGTGTTCTACCACTGAGACTGGCTGTGTGGGGTTCCATCACTTTACTATCACTGAGACTGGCTGGTTCCATCACTTTACTATCACTGAGACTGGCAGTGTGGGGTTCCATCACTTTACTATTACTGAGACTGACTGTGTGGGGTTCTACCACTGAGACTGGCTGTGTGGGGTTCCATCACTTTACTATCACTGAGACTGGCTGTGTGGGGTTCCATCACACTATCACTGAGACTGGCTGTGTGGGGTTTCTACCACTACTATCACTGAGACTGGCTGTGTTTCCATCACTTTACTATCACTGAGACTGGCTGTGTGGGGTTCCATCACTTTACTATCACTGAGACTGGCTGTGTGGGTTCTACCACTACTATCACTGAGACTGGCTATGTGGGGTTCTACCACTACTATCACTGAGACTGGCTGTGTGGGGTTCCATCACTTTACTATCACTGAGACTGGCTGTGTGCTGTTCCATCACTTTACTATCACTGAGACTGACTGTGTGGGGTTCCATCACTTTACTATCACTGATACTGGCTGTGTGCTGTTCCATCACTTTACTATCACTGAGACTGACTGTGTGGGGTTCCATCACTTTACTATCACTGAGACTGGCTGTGTGGGGTTCCATCACTTTACTATCACTGAGACTGGCTGTGTGGGTTCCATCACTTTACTATCACTGAGACTGGCTGTGTGGGGTTCCATCACTTTACTATCACTGAGACTGGCTGTGTGGGGTTCCATCACTTTACTATCACTGAGACTGGCTGTGTGGGGTTCCATCACTTTACTATCACTGAGACTGGCTGTGTGGGGTTCCATCACTTTACTATCACTGAGACTGGCTGTGTGGTGTTCTACCACTGAGACTGGCTGTGTGGGGTTCCATCACTTTACTATCACTGAGACTGGCTGTGTGCTTTCCATCACTTTACTATCACTGAGACTGGCAGTGTGGGGTTCCATCACTTTACTATTACTGAGACTGACTGTGTGGGTTCTACCACTGAGACTGGCTGTGTGGGGTTCCATCACTTTACTATCACTGAGACTGGCTGTGTGGGGTTCCATCACTTTACTATCACTGAGACTGACAGTGTGGGGTTCCATCACTTTACTATCACTGAGACTGGCAGTGTGGGGTTCCATCACTTTCCTATTAGTGAGACTGACTGTGTGGGGTTCTACCACTGAGACTGGCTGTGTGGGGTTCCATCACTTTACTATCACTGAGACTGGCTGTGTGGGGTTCCATCACATTACTATCACTGAGACTGGCTGTGTGGGGTTCTACCACTACTATCACTGAGACTGGCTGTGTGGTTTTCCATCACTTTACTATCACTGAGACTGGCTGTGTGGGGTTCCATCACTTTACTATCACTGAGACTGGCTGTGTGGGGTTCCATCACTTTACTATCACTGAGACTGGCTATGTGGGGTTCTACCACTACTATCACTGAGACTGGCTATGTGGGTTCTCCATCACTGAGACTGGCTGTGTGGGGTTTTACTATCACTGAGACTGGCTGTGTGCTGTTCCATCACTTTACTATCACTGAGACTGACTGTGTGGGGTTCCATCACTTTACTATCACTGATACTGGCTGTGTGCTGTTCCATCACTTTACTATCACTGAGACTGACTGTGTGGGGTTCCATCACTTTACTATCACTGAGACTGGCTGTGTGGGGTTCCATCACTTTACTATCACTGAGACTGGCTGTGTGGGGTTCCATCACTTTACTATCACTGAGACTGTGTGGGGTTCCACCTTTACTATCACTGAGACTGGATGTGGCTGTTCCATCACTTTACTATCACTGAGACTGACTGTGTGGGGTTCCATCACTTTACTATCACTGAGACTGGCTGTGTGGGGTTCCATCACTTTACTATCACTGAGACTGGCTGTGTGGGGTTCCATCACTTTACTATCACTGAGACTGGCTGTGGGGTTCCATCACTTTACTATCACTGAGACTGGCTGTGTGGGGTTCTACCACTGAGACTGGCTGTGTGGGGTTCCATCACTTTACTATCACTGAGACTGGCTGTGTGGTGTCTCTACCACTGAGACTGGCTGTGTGGGGGTTCCATCACTTTACTATCACTAAGAATGTGTGTTCTACCACTGAGACTGGCTGTGTGGGGTTCCATCCTTTACTATCACTGAGACTGGCTGTGTGGGGTTCCATCACTTTACTATCACTGAGAATGACTGTGTGGGGTTTCTACCACTGAGACTGGCTGTGTGGGTTCCCACTTTACTATTACTCTGACTGTGTGGGGTTCTGAGACTGGCTGTGTGGGGTTTCATCACTTTACTATCACTGAGACTGGCTGTGTGGGGTTCTACCACTACTATCACTGACACTGGCTGTGTGGTTTTCCATCACTTTACTAT
>NW_025757449.1:0-5564 GCF_021184085.1 Oncorhynchus gorbuscha
TTCCTCATTATCTTCCATTACTCTCTTGCTATTCTCTTCCTCATTATCTTCCATCACTGGCTATTCTCTCTCCTCATTATCTTCCATTACCCTTTATTCTCTTTCATTATCTTCCATTACTTCTTGCTATTCTCTTTCATTATCTTCCATTACTCTCTTTGCTATTCTCTCTTCCTCATTATCTTCCATTACTTCACTTATTCTTCCTCATTACCTTCCATTAATCTCTTTGCTATTCTCTTCCTCATTATCTTCCATTACTCTCTCGCTTATTTCTCTCTTTCCTCATTATCTTCCATTACTCTCTCGCTATTCTCTCTTCCTCATTATCTTCCATTAATCTCTTGCTATTCCTCTGCCTCATTATCTTCCATTACTCTCTCTTGCTATTTCTCTTCCTCATTATCTTCCATTACTCTCTCGCTTATTCTCTTCCTCATTATCTTCCATTACTCTCTCGCTATTCTCTCTTCCTCATTATCTTCCATTAATCTCTTGCTATTCTCTCTCTTGTTATTCTCTTCCTCATTATCTTTATTATCTTCCTCATTATCTTCCATTACTCTCTTGCTATTCTCTCTTCCTCATTATCTTTTACTCTCTCGCTATTCTCTCTTCCTCATTATCTTCCATTACTCTCTTGCTATTCTCTTCCTCATTATCTTCCATTACTCTCTCGCTATTCTCTCTTCCTCATTATCTTCCATTAATCTCTTGCTATTCCCTCTTCCTCATTATCTTCCATTACCGCTATTCTCTCTCCTCATTATCTTCCATTACTCTTCTATTCTCTTCCCCATTATCTTCCATTACTCTCTCTTGCTATTCTCATTATCTTTCCTCATTATCTTCCATTATCTTCCATTTCTCGCTATTCTCTCTTCCTCATTATCTTCCATTACTCTCTCGCTATTCTCTCTTCCCTCATTATCTTCCATTATCTCTCGCTATTCTCTCTCTTCCTCATTATCTTCCATTACTCTCTCGCGATTCTCTCTTCCTCATTATCTTCCATTACTCTCGCTATCTCTCTTCCTCATTATCTTCCATTACTCTCTCACTATTTCTCTTCCTCATTATCTTCCATTACTCTCTCGCTATTCTCTTCCCTCATTATCTTCCATTACTTCCCTTGCTATTCTCTCTTCCTCATTATCTTCCATTACTCTCTCGCTTATTCTCTCTTTCTCATTATCTTCCATTACTCTCTCGCTATTCTCTCTTCCTCATTATCTTCCATTACTCTCTCGCTATTCTCCTTCCTCATTATCTTCCATTACTTTCCTCATTATCTTCCATTATTCATTATTCTCTTCCTCATTATCTTCCATTACTCTCTCGCTATTCTCTCTTCCTCATTATCTTCCATTACTTCCTCATTGCTATTCTATTCTCTTCCTCATTATCTTCCATTACTCTCTCGCTATTCTCTCTTCCTCATTATCTTCCATTACTCTCTCGCTATTCTTCCTCATTTCTTCCATTATCTTCCATTACTCTCATTATCTTCCATTATTTCCCCTCTATTCTCTTCCTCATTATCTTCCATTACTCTCTCGCTATTCTCTTCCTCATTATCTTCCATTACTCTCTCGCTTATTCTCTCTTCCTTCATTATCTTCCATTACTTCCATTCTCGCTATTCTCTTCCTCATTATCTTCCATTACTCTCTCTTATTCTCTTCCTCATTATCTTCCATTACTCTCTCGCATTCTCTTCCTCATTATCTTCCATTACTCTCTCGCTATTCTCTCTTCCTCATTATCTTCTTCCATTCTCTTCCTCATTATCTTATTCTCTCTTCTTCTCATTATCTTCCATTACTCTCTCGCTATTCTCTTTCCCTCATTATCTTCCATTACTCTCTCGCTATTTCTTTTCTTCTCTTCGTTATCTTCCATTACTCTCTCTATTCTCTTCTCCTCATTATCTTCCATTACTCTCTCGCTATTCTCTTCCTCATTATCTTCCATTACTCTCTCTCGCTATTCTCTCTTCCCTCATTATCTTCCATTACTCTCTCGCTATTCTCTCTTCCTCATTATCTTCCATTACTCTCTTGCTATTCTCTTCCTCATTATCTTCCATTACTCTCGCTATTCTCTCTTCCTCATTATCTTCCATTACTCTCTCTCGCTATTCTCTCTTCCTCATTATCTTCCATTACTCTCTCGCTATCCCTCATTATCTTCCATTTCCTCTCATTATCTTCCATTACTCTCTCTTGCTATTCCTCTTCCTCATTATCTTCCAGTACTCTCTCGCTATTCTCTCTTCCTCATTATCTTCCATTACTCTCTCGCTATTCTCTCTCTTCCTCATTATCTTCCATTACTCTCTCGCTATTCTCTCTTCCTCATTATCTTCCATTACTCTCTCGCTATTTCTTCTTCCTCATTATCTTCCATTACTCTCTCGCTATTCTCTCTCTCCTCATTATCTTCCATTATTCTCTTCCCTTGCTATTCTCTCTCTTCTCATTATCTTCCATTACTCGCTATTCTCTCTTCCTCATTATCTTCCATTACTCTCTCTCGCTATTCTCTCTTCCTCATTATCTTCCATTACTCTTTGCTATTCTCTCTTCCTCATTATCTTCCATTACTCTCTCGCTATTCTCTTTCTCATTATCTTCCATTACTCTCTCGGCTATTCTCTCTTCCTCATTATCTTCCATTACTCTCTCTCGCTATTCTCTCTTCCTCATTATTATCTTCCATTACTCTCTCGCTATTCTCTCTTCCTCATTATCTTCCATTACTCTCTCGCTATTCTCTCTTCCCTCATTATCTTCCATTACTCTCTCGCTATTTCTCTCTTTCCTCATTATCTTCCATTACTCTCTCGCTATTCTCCTTCTTCCTCATTATCTTCCATTACTCTCTCTTGCTATTTCTCTTCCTCATTATCTTCCATTACTCTCGCTATTCTCTTCCTCATTATCTTCCATTACTCTCTCGCTATTCTCTTCTCCTCATTATCTTCCATTACTCTCTCGCTATTCTCTTTTTCCTCATTATCTTCCATTACTCTCTCGCTTATTCCTCTTCCTCATTATCTTCCATTATTACTCTTCCTCATTATCTTCCATTCTCTTCTTCCTCATTATCTTCCATTACTCTCTCGCTATTCTCTCTTCCTCATTATCTTCCATTACTCTCTTGCTATTCTCTCTTCCTCATTATCTTCCATCTCTCTCTCGCTATTCTCTCTTCCTCATTATCTTCCATTACTCTCTTGCTATTCTCTCTTTCTCATTATCTTCCATTACTCTCTTGCTATTCTCTCTTCCTCATTATCTTCCATTACTCTCTTGCTATTCTCTCTTCCTCATTATCTTCCATTACTCTCTCGTTATTCTCTCTTCCTCATTATCTTCCATTACTCTCTTGCTATTCTCTCTTCCTCATTATCTTCCATTACTCTCTCGCTATTCTCTCTTCCTCATTATCTTCCATTACTCTCTCGCTATCTCTCTTCCTCATTATCTTCCATTACTCTCTTGCTATTCCATTATCTCCATTCCTCTATTCTCTTCCTCATTATCTTTACTCTCTCGCTATTCTCTCTTCCTCATTATCTTCCATTAATCTCTTGCTATTCCCTTTTCCTCATTATCTTCCATTACTCTCTTTGCTATTCTCTCTTCCTCATTATCTTCCATTACTCTCTCGCTATTCTCTCTTCCTCATTATCTTCCATTACTCTCTCGCTATTCTTCTCTTCCTCATTCTCTCTTCCATCTTTACTCTCTCGCTTATTCTCTCTTCCTCATTATCTTCCATTACTCTCTTGCTATTCTCTCTTCCTTCCATTATCTTCCATTATCTTCCTCTCTCTTGCTATTCTCTCTTCCTCATTATCTTCCATTACTCTCTTGCTATTCCCTTCCTCATTATCTTCCATTACTTCCTCTATTCTCTCTTCCTCATTATCTTCCATTATCTCATTATTCTCGCCTCATTATTCTCTCTTCCTCATTATCTTCCATTACTCTCTATTATCTCCATTACTTCTCATTATCTTCCATCTTTACTCTCTCGCTTATTCTCTCTTCCTCATTATCTTCCATTACTCTCTCGCTATTCTCTCTTCCTCATTATCTTCCATTACTCTCTTGCTATTCTCTCTTCCTCATTATCTTCCATTACTCTCTCGCTATTCTCTCTTCCTCATTATCTTCCATTACTCTCTCGCTATTCCCTCTTCCTCATTATCTTCCATTACTCTCTCGCTATTCTCTCTTCCTCATTATCTTCCATTAATCTCTCGCTATTCTCTCTTCCTCATTATCTTCCATTACTATTCTCTTCCTCATTATCTTCCATTATTGCTATTCTCTCTTCCTCATTATCTTCCATTACTCTCTCGCTATCCTCTCTTCTTCCTCATTATCTTCCATTACTCTCTCGCTATTCTTCTCTTCCTTCCATTATCTTCCATTTACTCTCTCGCTATTCTCTCTCTTCCTCATTATCTTCCATTACTCTCTCGCTATTCTCTCTTCCTCATTATCTTCCATTACTCTCTTGCTATTCTCTCTTCCTCATTATCTTCCATTACTCTCTCGCTATTCCCTCTTCCTCATTATCTTCCATTACTCTCTCGCTATTCTCTCTTCCTCATTATCTTCCATTACTCTCTCGCTATTCTCTCTTCCTCATTATCTTCCATTACTCTCTTGCTATTCTTCTCTTCCTCATTATCTTCCATTACCTCTCGCTATTCTCTCTTCCTCATTATCTTCCATTACTTCCTCTGCTATTCTCTCTCTCCTCATTATCTTCCATTACTCTCTCGCTATTCTCTCTTCCTCATTATCTTCCATTCTCTCTTCCTCTTTTATTCTCTCTTCCTCATTATCTTCCATTACTCTCTCGCTTATTCTCTTCCTCATTATCTTCCATTACTCTCTCTTTGCTATTCTCTCTCTTCCTCATTATCTTCCATTACTCTTCGCTATTCTCTCTTCCTCATTATCTTCCATTACTCTCTCGCTATTCTCTTCCTCATTATCTTCCATTACGCTATTCTCTCTTCCTCATTATCTTCCATTACTCTCTCGCTATTCTCTCTTCCTCATTATCTTTCCATTACTCTCTCGCTATTCTCTCTTCCTCATTATCTTCTCCATTACTCTCTCGCTATTCTCTCTTCCTCATTATCTTCCATTACTCTTGCTATTCTCTCTTTCCTCATTATCTTCCATTACTCTTTCGCTATTCTCTCTCTCCTCATTATCTTCCATTACTCTTCGTCTTCTTCCTCATTATTCTTTCCTTCCTCATTATCTTCCATTACTCTTTCGCTATTCTCTCTTCCTCATTATCTTCCATTACTCTCTCGCTATTCTCTCTTCCTCATTATTCTTCCATTACTCTTCTCGCTATTCTCTCTTCCTCATTATCTTCCATTACTTTCGCTATTCCCTTCCTCATTATCTTCCATTACTTTGCTATTCTCTTTCCTCATTATCTTCCATTACTCTCTCGCTATTCTCTCTTCCTCATTATCTTCCATTACTCTCTCGCTATTCTCTCTTCCTCATTATCTTCCATTACTC
>NW_025757450.1:0-5564 GCF_021184085.1 Oncorhynchus gorbuscha
GATTGTATTGCGATTCGATAACTGTGATTGTATTGTGATTCGATAACTGTGATTGTATTGCGATTCGATAACTGTGATTGTATTGTGATTCGATAACTGTGATTGTATTGTGATTCGATAACTGTGATTGTATTGCGATTCGATAACTGTGATTGTATTGCGATTCGATAACTGTGATTGTATTGTGATTCGATAACTGTGATTGTATTGCGATTCGATAACTGTGATTGTATTGCGATTCGATAACTGTGATTGTATTGCGATTCGATAACTGTGTATGTATTGCGATTCGATAACTGTGATTGTATTGCGATTCGATAACTGTGTATGTATTGCGATTCGATAACTGTGATTGTATTGTGATTCGATAACTGTGATTGTATTGCGATTCGATAACTGTGATTGTATTGCGATTCGATAACTGTGATTGTATTGCGATTCGATAACTGTGATTGTATTGCGATTCGATAACTGTGATTGTATTGCGATTCGATAACTGTGATTGTATTGCGATTCGATAACTGTGATTGTATTGCGATTCGATAACTGTGATTGTATTGCGATTCGATAACTGTGATTGTATTGTGATTCGATAACTGTGATTGTATTGCGATTCGATAACTGTGATTGTATTGCGATTCGATAACTGTGATTGTATTGCGATTCGATAACTGTGATTGTATTGTGATTCGATAACTGTGATTGTATTGCGATTCGATAACTGTGATTGTATTGCGATTCGATAACTGTGATTGTATTGCGATTCGATAACTGTGATTGTATTGTGATTCGATAACTGTGATTGTATTGTGATTCGATAACTGTGATTGTATTGTGATTCGATAACTGTGATTGTATTGCGATTCGATAACTGTGATTGTATTGCGATTCGATAACTGTGATTGTATTGTGATTCGATAACTGTGATTGTATTGTGATTCGATAACTGTGATTGTATTGCGATTCGATAACTGTGATTGTATTGTGATTCGATAACTGTGATTGTATTGCGATTCGATAACTGTGATTGTATTGCGATTCGATAACTGTGGTGTATTGCGATTCGATAACTGTGATTGTATTGCGGTCGATAACTGTGATTGTATTGCGGTCGATAACTTTGTGATTGTATTGTGATTCGATAACTGTGATTGTATTGTGATTGATAACTGTGATTGTGTGATTAGGTAACTGTGATTGTATTGTGATTCGATAACTGTGGTGATTGCGGTCGATAACTGTGTATGTATTGCGGTCGATAACTGTGGTGTATTGCATTCGATAACTGTGATTGTATTGTGATTCGATAACTGTGATTGTATTGTGATTCGATAACTGTGATTGTATTGCGTGATTCGATAACTGTGATTGTATTGCGATTCCGATAACTGTGATTGTATTGTGATTCGATAACTGTGATTGTATTGTGATTCGATAACTGTGATTGTATTGTGATTCGATAACTGTGATTGTATTGTGATTCGATAACTGTGATTGTATTGTGATTCGATAACTGTGATTGTATTGTGTGATGTTCCTACATATTTCTTACCATATGTTTGCTGCAGAGGACAAGAGAGATGATGATGAGAAAACGAGTTTGCATCAGTCAAAGTGTTGAAACAAATTGTCTCCATATTTAAAAAGAAGATGGAGGACAACAGCTAGAAGGAAAATACTGAAGTTTTGGTGCATCATATTATATGTATATTTTGTCAAAAACGATACGATACAATATATTATAAAAACTGATATCCAAATATGTGACCCCTTGTGGATGTTTCCTCCATCACTAGTGTGTGTGTGTAGTGTGTGTGTGTGTGTATGTAGTGTGTGTGTATGTAGTGTGTGTGTGTGTGTATGTAGTGTGTGTGTGTGTGTGTATGTAGTGTGTGTGTGTGTATATGTAGTGTGTGTGTGTGTGTGTATGTAGTGTGTGTGTGTGTGTATGTAGTGTGTGTGTGTGTGTGTGTGTGTGTGTGTGTGTGTGTGTGTGTGTGTGTGTGTGTGTGTGTGTGTGTGTGTGTGTGTGTGTGTGTGTGTGTGTGTGTGTGTGTGTGTGTGTGTGTGTGTGTGTGGTGTGTGTGTGTGTGTATGTAGTGTGTGTGTGTGTGTGTATGTAGTGTGTGTGTGTGTATGTAGGTGGTTGTGTGTGTGTGTATGTAGTGAATGTGTGTGTGGGTTTTGTATCGTAGTGTGTGTGAGTGTGTATATAGTGTGTATATACTGTATAGTATTGTGAGTGTGCACAGAGTCAGTGCAAGATAGGGTCAGTGCAGATAGTCTTATGGCTATTTAGCTGTCATGTCTTGGGTGTAGAATCTGTCTGGAACCTTCCTTTGATACCGTCTGATACAGAGGTCCTGTATGGCAGGGACCTCGCCCCAGTGATGTACTGGGCTGTCCGCACCAGCCTCTGTAGCTCTTTGCGGTCGAGGGCGGTGCATTTGCCATACCAAGCCAGGCCGGCTCACGGGATGGCAACCCGGGCATGGACCCCCCAGATAGAATTTGTGCTCCCCAGCATTGTTTAATAACAAATGGTAAATGAAATACAATGTCCAGTTTTGACAATGTAGCGTTGCCAGGCCTGAGAGTAGAGCAGACCAGGACAGAGGCTATATGCCGGGTGGGAGCTCGATATGAGGAGGAGGGAGGGAGGATGTAATCATTAATCAATAAAACACAGAGGAGTGCTGTATCATAAAGACAGTCACAGATAGAGCTCGTTATGAGGAGGAGGAGGGAGGGAGGATGTAATCATTAATCAATCAATAAAACACAGAGGCAGTGCTGTATCATAAAGACAGTCACAGATAGGCTCGTTATGAGGAGGGGAGGAAGAGGGAGGATGTAATCATTAATCAATAAAACACAGAGGCAGTGCTGTATCATAAAGACAGTCACAGATAGAGCTCGTTATGAGGAGGAGGAGGAGGAGGGAGGGGGATGTAATCATTAATCAATAAAACACAGAGGCAGTGCTGTATCCCATAAAGAAAGTCACAGATAGAGCTCGTTATGAGGAGGAGGAGGAGGAGGGAGGATGTAATCATTAATCAATAAAACACAGAGGCAGTGCTGTATCATAAAGACAGTCACAGATAGAGCTGTTATGAGGGGAGGAGGAGAAGGAGGAGGATGTAATCATTAATCAATAAAACACAGAGGCAGTGCTGTATCATAAAGACAGTCACAGATAGAGCTCATATGAGGAGGAGGAAGAGGGAGGGAGGATGTAATCATTAATCAATAAACACAGAGGCAGTGCTGTATCATAAAGACAGTCACAGGTAGAGCTCGTTATGAGGAGGAGGAAGAGGAGGATGTAATCATTAATCAATAAAACACAGAGGCAGTGCTGTATCATAAAGACAGTCACAGATAGAGCTCGTTATGAGGAGGAGAGGAGGGAGGATGTAATCATTAATCAATAAAACACAGAGGCAGTGCTGTATCATAAAGACAGTCAAGAGCTCGTTATGAGGAGGAGGAGGAGGAGGGGAGGATGCCAATCATTAATCAATAAACACAGAGGCAGTGCTGTATCATAAAGACAGTCACAGATAGAGCTCGCAGGAGGAGGAGGAAGAGGGAGGAGGATGTAATCATTAATCAATAAAACACAGAGGCAGTGCTGTATCATAAAGACAGTCACAGGTAGAGCTCAAGTTATGAGGAGGAGGAAGAGGGAGGATGTAATCATTAATCAATAAAACACAGAGGCAGTGCTGTATCATAAAGACAGTCACAGATAGAGCTCGTTATGAGGAGGAGGAGTGGGAGGATGTAATCATTAATCAATAAACACAGAGGGGCAGTGCTGGTATCATAAAGACAGTCACAGATAGGACTGTTATGAGGAGGAGGAGGGTGAGGATGTAATCATTAATCAATAAACACAGAGGCAGTGGCCTGCATCATAAAGACAGTCACAGATAGAGCTCGTTATGAGGAGGAGGAGGGAGGGAGGGAGGATGTAATCATTAATCAATAAAACACAGAGGCAGTGCTGTATCATAAAGACAGTCACAGATAGAGCTCGTTATGAGGAGGAGGAGGAGGAGGGAGGATGTAATCATTAATCAATAAAACACAGAGGCAGTGCTGTATCATAAAGACAGTCACAGATAGAGCTCGTTATGAGGAGGAGGAGGGAGGAGGGAGGATGTAATCATTAATCAATAAAACACAGAGGCAGTGCTGTATCATAAAGACAGTCACAGATAGAGCTCGTTATGAGGAGGAGGAGGAGGAGGGAGGATGTAATCATTAATCAATAAAACACAGAGGCAGTGCTGTATCATAAAGACAGTCACAGATAGAGCTCGTTATGAGGAGGAGGAGGAGGAGGAGGGAGGATGTAATCATTAATCAATAAAACACAGAGGCAGTGCTGTATCATAAAGACAGTCACAGATAGAGCTCGTTATGAGGAGGAGGAGGAGGAGGGAGGATGTAATCATTAATCAATAAAACACAGAGGCAGTGCTGTATCATAAAGACAGTCACAGATAGAGCTCGTTATGAGGGGAGGAGGAGGAGAGGAGGGAGGATGTAATCATTAATCAATAAAACACAGAGGCAGTGCTGTATCATAAAGACAGTCACAGATAGAGCTCGTTATGAGGAGGAGGAGGAGGGAGGGAGGATGTAATCATTAATCAATAAAACACAGAGGCAGTGCTGTATCATAAAGATAGTCACAGATAGAGCTCGTTATGAGGGAGGAGGAGGAGGAGGGAGGATGTAATCATTAATCAATAAAACACAGAGGCAGTGCTGTATCATAAAGACAGTCACAGATAGAGCTCGTTATGAGGAGGAGGAGGAGGAGGAGGATGTAATCATTAATCAATAAAACACAGAGGCAGTGCTGTATCATAAAGACAGTCACAGATAGAGCTCGTTATGAGGAGGAGGAGGAGGGAGGGAGGATGTAATCATTAATCAATAAAACACAGAGGCAGTGCTGTATCATAAAGACAGTCACAGATAGAGCTCGTTATGAGGAGGAGGAAGAGGGAGGATGTAATCATTAATCAATAAAACACAGAGGCAGTGCTGTATCATAAAGACAGTCACAGATAGAGCTCGTTATGAGGAGGAGGAGGGAGGGAGGATGTAATCATTAATCAATAAAACACAGAGGCAGTGCTGTATCATAAAGACAGTCACAGATAGAGCTCGTTATGAGGAGGAGGAGGAGGAGGGAGGATGTAATCATTAATCAATAAAACACAGAGGCAGTGCTGTATCATAAAGACAGTCACAGATAGAGCTCGTTATGAGGAGGAGGAGGGAGGGAGGATGTAATCATTAATCAATAAAACACAGAGGCAGTGCTGTATCATAAAGACAGTCACAGATAGAGCTCGTTATGAGGAGGAGGAGGGAGGGAGGATGTAATCATTAATCAATAAAACACAGAGGCAGTGCTGTATCATAAAGACAGTCACAGATAGAGCTCGTTATGCAGGAGGAGGAGGAGGAGGGAGGATGTAATCATTAATCAATAAAACACAGAGGCAGTGCTGTATCATAAAAGACAGTCACAGATAGAG
>NW_025757451.1:0-5563 GCF_021184085.1 Oncorhynchus gorbuscha
CTTTATTTAACCAGGTATTTATATATATGTGTAACCCTTTATTTAACCAGGTATTTATATATATAACCCTTTATTTAACCAGGTATTTATATATATATATAACCCTAACCCTTTATTTAACCAGGTATTTATATATATAACCCTAACCCTTTATTTAACCAGGTATTTATATATATAACCCTTTATTTAACCAGGTATTTATATATATAAATATATATAACTCTAACCCTTTATTTAACCAGGTATTTATATATATAACCCTAACCCTTTATTTAACCAGGTATTTATATATATAACCCCAACCCTTTATTTAACCAGGTATATATATAACCCTTTATTTAACCAGGTATGTATATATATATATATATATATATATATATATATATATATAACCCTAACCCTTTATTTAACCAGGTATTTATATATATAACCCTTTATTTAACCAGGTATTTATATATGTAACCCTAACCCTTTATTTAACCAGGTATATATATATAACCCTTTATTCAACCAGGTATTTATATATATAACCCCAACCCTTTATTTAACCAGGTATATATATATAACCCTAACCCTTTATTTAACCAGGTATTTATATATATAACCCTTTATTTAACCAGGTATATATATATATAACCCTAACCCTTTATTTAACCAGGTATTTATATATATAACCCTTTATTTAACCAGGTATATATATATATAACCCTAACCCTTTATTTAACCAGGTATTTATATATATAACCCTTTATTTAACCAGGTATTTATATATATAACCCTTTATTTAACCAGGTATTATATATATATAACCCTTTTATTTAACCAGGTATTTATATATATATAACCCTAACCTTTATTTAACCAGGTATTATATATATATATACCCTAACCCTTTATTTAACCAGGTATTTATATATATAACCCTTTATTTAACCAGGTATTTATATATATAACCCTTTATTTAACCAGGTATTTATATATATAACCCCAACCCTTTATTTAACCAGGTATTTATATATATAACCCTAACCCTTTATTTAACCAGGTATTTATATATATAACCCTTTATTTAACCAGGTATTTATATATATAACCCCAACCCTTTATTTAACCAGGTATATATATAACCCTTTATTTAACCAGGTATGTATATATATATATATATATATATATATATAACCCTAACCCTTTATTTAACCAGGTATTTATATATATAACCCTTTATTTAACCAGGTAGGCCAGTTGAGAACAAGTTCTCATTTACAATTGCGACCTGGCCAAGATAAAGCAAAGCAGTTCGACACAAACAACGACACAGAGTTACACATGGAGTAAAACAAACATACAGTCAATAATACAGTATAAACAAGTCTATATACAATGTGAGCAAATGAGGTGAGAAGGGAGGTAAAGGCAAAAAAGGCCATGGTGGCAAAGTAAATACAATATAGCAAGTAAAACACTGGAATGGTAGATTTGCAATGGAAGAATGTACAAAGTAGAAATAAAAATAATGGGGTGCAAAGGAGCAAAATAAATAAAATAAATACAGTAGGATAGGTAGTTGTTTGGGCTAAATTATAGTGGGCTATGTACAGGTGCAGTAATCTGTAAGATGCTCTGACAGCTGGTGCTTAAAGCTAGTGAGGGAGATAAGTGTTTCCAGTTTCAGAGATTTTTGTAGTTCGCTCCAGTCATTGGCAGCAGAGAACTGGAAGGAGAGGCGGCTAAAGAAAGAATTGGTTTTGGGTGACCAGAGAGATATACCTGTGTGCTGTTGGTGTGGGAGATGCTATGGTATCAAAGCGAGCTGAGATAAGGGGGTCTGTAGATGACATGGAGCCAGTGGGTTTAGCGACGCAGTATGAAGCAGGGCCAGCCACGAAAGGCACAGGTCGCAATGGTAGGTAGTATATGGGGCTTTATGACAAAACGGATTGCACTGTGATAGACTGCATCAATTTGTTGAGTAGGGTATTGGAGGCTATTTTGTAAATGACTTATCGCCAAAGTCGAGGATTGGTAGGATGGTTTCAGTTTTACAAGGGTGTTTGGCAGCATGAGTGAAGGATGCTTTGTTGCGAGAAATAGAAGCCAATTCTAGATTTAACTTTGGATTGGAGATGTTTTATATGGTCTGGAAGAGATAAAACACCCCTGCTGTCAAACCTATAAACATACCCCTACTGCCAATAAACACACCCCCTACTGCCAATAAACACACCCCTACTGCCAATAAACACACCCCTACTGCCAATCCTTCTCCTTGACAGCTGACACTATAAACACACCTACTGCTGTAATAAACACACCCCTACTGCCAATCCTTCTCCTGACAGCTGACACTATAAACACACCTGCCTACCGCGCCCTGCCAATAAACACACCCCTACTGCCAATAACCACCCCTGCTGTGATAAACACACCCCTACTGCCAATAAACACACCCCTACTGCCAATAAACACACCCCTACTGCACAATAAACACACCCCTACTGCCAATAAAACACACCCCTACTGCCAATCCTTCTCCTTGACAGCTGACACTATAAACACACCCCTACTGCCAATAAACACACACCCTACTGCAATAAACAACCCTACCTTCTCCTGACAGCTGACACTATAAACACACCCCTACTGTCAATAAAACACCCCTACTGCCAATCCTCTCCCCTACTGTCACTATAAACACACCCCTACTGCCAATAATTCTCTGACAGCTGACACTATAAACACACCCTACTGTCAATCCTATAAACACACCCTTACTGTCAAACCTATAACCACACCCCTACTGTCAATAAACACACCCCTACTGCCAATCCTTTAAACACACCCCTACTGTCAATCCTATAAACACACCCCTACTGTCAAACCTATAAACACACACCCTACTGTCAAACCTATAAACACACCCCTACTGCCAATCTATAAACACACCCCTACTGCCAATCCTCTCCTTGACAGCTGACACTATAAACACACCCCTACTGTCAATCCTATAAACACACCCCTACTGCCAATAAACACAACCTATCAAACCTATAACCACCCCCTACTGCCAATAAAAACCTGCTGTCAAAAACCACCCCTACTGTCCCAATCCAAACACACACCTACTGCCAATCCTTCTCCTTGACAGCTGACACAATAAACACACCCCTACTGTCAATCCTATAAACACACCCTACTGTCAATCCTATAAACACACCCCTACGTCAAACCTATAAACACACCCCTACTGTCAAACCTATAAACACACCCCTACTGCCAAACCTATAAACACACCCTACTGCCAATCCTAAACACACCCTACTGCCAATCCTTCTCCTTGACAGCTGACACTATAAACACACCCCTACTGTCAATCCTAAACACACTTTAGCTGACGTCAATCCTATAAACACACCCCCTACTGTCAACTATAAACACTTGACAGCTGACACTATAACACACCCCTACTGTCCATCCTCTCCTACTGACACTATAAACACACACTGTCCATCCCCCTCCTCAATCCTCCCTTGACAGCTGACGTTATAAACACACCCCTACTGTCAATCCTCTCCTTGACAGCTGACGTTATAAACCACACCCCTACTGTCCATCTTGACAGCTCCTTGACAGCTGACACTGATAAACACACCCCTACTGTCAATCCTCCTTGACAGCTGACACTATAAACACACCCCTACTGTCCATCCTCTCCTTGACAGCTGACGTTATAACCACACCCTACTGTCCATCCTCTCCTTGACAGCTGACACTATAAAACACACCCCTACTGTCCATCCTCTCCTTGACAGCTGACGTTATAACCACACCCCTACTGTCCATCCTTCTCCTTGACAGCTGACACTATAAACACCCTACTGTCCATCCTCTCCTTGGACAGCTGACGTTATAACCACACCCCTACTGTCAATCCTCTCCTGACAGCCGACGTTATAACCACACCCCTACTGTCCATCCTCTCCTTGACACCTTCCTTTCAGATGAGAGAGAGAAGAGAAGAACATCTGTGAGTGACCTGCTCAATGACAGTTGACACCAAGAACACTTTCCCATTAAAATCTGACTCTTTTGATCACAGAAACATACACCCAGAGAGTCAAAGTTTATATATATATTTTTTACAGTAGACTTGGGCAATATCCAGATTGGCATACCTTTATAATGACCTTGTGCCATACGGGATATTCAGTAATGATAATGTGTTTATTATTATATATATATCTTTTTATTTAACCTTTATTTAACTAGGCATTAACTAGGCAACTCAGTTAAGAACAAATTCTTATTTACAATGACGGGCCTACACCGGGCCAAACCCGGAGCCGCTGGGCCCATTGTGCGCTGCCCTATGGGAACTCCCTATCACGGCCAGTTGTGATACAGCCTGGATTCGAACCTGGGTGTCTGTAGTGACGCCTGAAGCACTGAGATGCAGTGCCTTAGACCGCTGCGTCACATTCAGGATCTATCCTGTAGTACTGAAGTTGAGGCCACAACCAATTTAAATTCCTAACACATATCATACAAAACTCTGATTCGTAAAACATATATGAAATGGATGAGGAACATCCACAAACGAATAAATACCATACTAAATGTAACAAAACATTAAATGTAACAAACACATAACACATACTAAATGTAACATAAACATACTAAATGTAACAAAACATAACACATACTAAATGTAACAAAAACATAACAACATACTAAATGTAACAAAACATAACACATACTAAATGTAACAAAACATACTAAATGTAACAAAACATACTAATGTAACAAAACATACTAAATGTAACAACACATACTAAATGTAACACATACTAAATGTAATAAAACATACTAAATGTAACAAAACATAACACATACTAAATGTAACAACACATACTAAATGTAACATAACACATACTAAATGTAACAAAACATACTAAATGTAACACAAAACATAACACATTCTAAATGTAACAACACATACATGTAACAACACATACTAAATGTAACAACACATAACACATACTAAATGTAACAACACATACTAAATGTAACAACACATACTAAATGTAACAAAACATAACACATACTAAATGTAACAAAACATACTAAATGTAACAAAACACAACACATACTAAATGTAACAAAACATACTAAATGTAACAACACATACTAAATGTAACAAAACATACTAAATGTAACAAAACATACTAAATGTAACAAAACATACTAAATGTAACAAAACATACTAAAATGTAACAACACATACTAAATGTAACAAAACATGTACTAAATGTAACAAAACACAATCACATGACTAAATGTAACAACACATACTAAATGTAACAAAACATAACACATACTAAATGTAACAAAACATACTAAATGTAACAAACATAACACATACTAAATGTAACAACACATACTAAATGTAACAAAACATACTAAATGTAACAACAACATACTAAATGTAACAAAACATAACACATACTAAATGTAACAACACATACTAAATGTACAAACATAACACATACTAAATGTAACAAAACAT
>NW_025757452.1:0-5563 GCF_021184085.1 Oncorhynchus gorbuscha
AAGTACCTTTCATATTCAAGTTAACTGCCACTTGATTCTCCAACCATGTAGGCATCCAACTCTATTTCAAAGAGACCACACATACTAGGCGCACTTGAATTCTCATGTGACAAATATGACTAATGTGACAAATATGTGACTAATGTGACAAATATGTGCTTTTAATACAATAGGTAGGCTAACGCATACAAAGCAGAAAGAGGACGTTTCCAAATCATCTGTGGGACAACAAAATATTTTCATCCCAAAGCAGTCTGTCTGACTGCCCACTCCCGCCCGCAGCATGAAAAACTCATACCGTGCCACAATGATTTCCGTTGCGAACTAGTGCAGTCAGAACACAACACAATGCTCATCATGTCTTAGCGGGATCAGATGGTCACGGGGGTCCCAGCAGGGTCAGACAGCCAGGGAAGACTGAGCTTTGGTGAATTTTGCAGTAGGTCTATATTAACAATATCAGTGAATTATACAAATAACCATATTGAATTGATGGGTAGACCTACAGTAGCTAAAGGACAGCAGCTGAAGCTTAAACTACAATCAAATCAAATGTTATGTCACATGTGCAGAATACAACATTGTTGCTTACCAGCAAAAACTAAAGCAGGAAGTACCAGTGACTCGCTCAATACAGAAGTGGTCAGATAATGCGGATACTATGCTACAGGACTGTTTTACTAGCACAGGCTGGAATATGTTCCGGGATTCCTCCAATGGCATTGAGGAGTATACCAAGTCAGTCACCGGCTTCATCAATAAATGAATCAACGGCCTCGTCCCCACAGTGACCTTTCGTATTGAATTACAGGGCAACATCCCCCCCCCCGAGCTAAAGGCTAGAGCTGCCGCTTTCAAAGGAGAGGGACACCAATCCGGATGCTTATGCCCTCAGATTGCTTGAAACATTCAACCAACCCAACATTCATATTCAGTTAGACTGATGTTGTCTTATAATATAGAATGCCTAGTATGCTCATAACTGCATTGTGGTATAGATATTGCTAGCTATTGTAGATGTGTATACTGGTGTTTTATATCATATTTTGTTTTCAAGTGTACTGACAAGTGACTAAATGATTCCAACTGCATCAATTTATTGTGATATTCACGAAATGTATTTGGATAAAAGACATTAGGCAGGGAGTTGGTGTATCATTTAATCAAATGTGTTGGCAAGTAAATTAGTCTGTCAATAGTCTGTCAATATAGCAAATAAGTGGCCATGACTTGTATTCAAGACCAAGTTGATTTGCTCTGGAGACCGAGGTGAGTTTACACAGCAGTATGCAGAAACAGTCATGGCGCAATGTATGACATATATACAGTAGAATAAAAAATATAATACTAATGCTTACAATAACTACTACAGTTCTACAAAGGGAATACTTGCATATGGTGTGTTTGGGTGGTGCAGTGAGGTTGTTCAGAGTCACTTTGATTCCAGGGGGGGAATTTGTCGTTATGGGACCTTTCACATCTCCTCTTGAGAGTCATCAACTTCTTTCTATCCAAGCGGTGTTGTCTGTGCGAGAAAGATGAAAATGCCTCTGACACACTCATGGGAAATGGTTGTGTACCGTCTTTATTCCTACCCTAGCAGCATGACGTAGAGCACGAGACATCTCCCAGACACACGTTAGCTAGCTTACAACACACAGGTATGGTTACTCAAGCAAAAGTCCTTTCTTTTCTCTCTGCCATCATCATCATCGTCAAAATATTTATCCAGTTTTGCTCGTAATGAGAGGCACTGAGGCCAGCCAGGCTCGACGTCAGCTACAGTAGCTAGCTGTAACGTTAGACTGCAGTACATTTTAGGTGGAGCAAACAACACAAAACTTTGGCTTGTAGTGGTTCTAGCAAGCCCCGCTATGGCTGAATTGATCACCAAATTGTACTGTACTGAAAAACACTGCCTTGGTTGAAAGAGTGATTATATTACTAGCTAGTTACCGACAGGAAAACAATTGAGTCGTTTGTCATTTTACCCTCCTGAGTCCTGGTCCAGCTGGTCTAGGCTGCCCCTGCTGCTTTCTGATCTCGCAAAATGTTTTTCTCTTCGTCTCAACTCCTCTTCAGTGTATTCCAGCTCAAATAAATAGGGCTGTATGTTCCTATGTAAAGTGTGGGATTCTGTGTTTTACATTATAGCCATTACCATATATATATATATGATTAAATATTATCTGATGTTGGCTGTGTGAAGTATCCGCATTTGTGCACTTGAGCATCATCATGAGATTTAAAAACTGCTTGCTACATCTACTTGCTTGTTTGTGTGTGTGACAAGAACTGAGTAACATGGTGTGACCTGCATGTTGCAAAATTGTAGATAACAGCCCAGCAGATGCTTTGTCCTTGTGTTTGTATGTAACAACATTGAGCACATGGTGTGACTAGCTGTATCTTACAAAGTTGTGATAGGGAGGGGTGGTCATCACGAGGTTTAACTGAGATGGAAAAATACTGAACAACACAATAGCAGGAACTGAGCAACTGTTCTAACTAGGCTGCGATACCAGAACAGTAAGAATCTATACATCGACGGAGGGAGGACTCCATGAAGCGCCAAGAGTCAGGGACCCGCCTGAGCGCCTGCGATAGGCTGAGCAAGTCTAAACCACGCTCAGCCTCTACTGTGATAGGCCAACAGACGGGTTGGGACAATGTCTATCACAGTATAAGAACAACTGTTTTACATACATCTTGTCAGTTCTCTGTTCTGCCCTGCGTTGTATTACAGTGAGCCCGTATATACGAAAGTTGCATTTGCCATTTATTGCTTAGCTAATAAAAAATACATAGTATACAATCGGTGACTCATTGTTATATTTATCCTGATACCAGATTCAAATTTACGCAACTCTAACAAAAGGAACATCTAAAAGGAGGAAACATCAGAAGCAGCCATTGTAGCTAATCATTTAGCAATCTCGGATAGACAGTGAACCTGTAAACTTGTACCGCCCCGTTTTGAAAAGCCTGACATCGAGGGTGGGAGCAAGGAAGTATGCCTCCCGTTAGGCTGTATCTCTTTACAATGCCAGGGAAATGTGTCAACCTAGATATCCTGCAATGTCCTGGGTGATAAGAACATCATTGAGACAAGTCCAATGGTTCTATTGAACAAGGACAACCATATCTGCTCATGTGATCGTGCAATCTGCAAAACACAAAGGCCACAATAATTGCTACAAAACTTTCATTTGTAGATCAGACAACAGACTCAATTAATCAATGACATCATTGGTTGAACTCTCCCAGCGCAATCTTTTTAAATACAGCTATACTGCATAATTATGTCTGAAACACCCTCTCATTACTCATAATTATGTAGGGAGACTGGAAAAACATCCAACATAGTGTCTAGTTTCCGTTTAACTTAGTTTCCGTAAGACAGGTTTTTAAAGTTTTTATAATTGAGGGAATTTGTGCATAATCTTGGATTCAGTTTTCAGAGAAGCGGAGCTCTCGACTGTACCCCTCTAAAGGCCTGAACACACACTAATTTGAAATGCACTTCTTATAAGACCGTTATTGATGTCATCATTACAAGATGTTATTATAAATGTTCTGCATAATCTTTTATCTACTTCGTAATTGACTCGTAGACCGAAGACATTGAACGTTATCTTTGTTCGGTTCTCAGATTAATAATAATAATATATGCCATTTAGCAGAGCGCTTTTATCAAGCGACTTACAGTCATGTGTGCATACATTCTACGTATGGGTGGTCCCGGGGATCGAACCCACTACCTGAGTTACAAGCGCCATGCTCTACTAACTGAGCTACAGAAGGACCACATTAGTATTAGTGGTAGCACTGACGCGCGTAGAACATTATCAGAACATTAGTAGTAGTGGTAGCAGCTGAAATGTAGAACATTATCAGAACATTAGTAGTAGTAGGTAGCAGCTGACATGCAGAACATTAGTAGTAGTGGTAGCAGATGACATGCAGAACATTATCAGAACATTAGTAGTAGTGGTAGCAACTGACAGGCAGAACATTATCAGAACATTAGTATTAGTGGTAGCAGCTGACGCAGAACATTATCAGAACATTAGGTAGTGGCATTAGGGGCAGAACATTAGTAGTAGTGGTAGCAGCTGAAATGTAGAACATTATCAGAACATTAGTAGTAGTGGTAGCAGCTGACATGCAGAACATTAGTAGTAGTGGTAGCAGATGACATGCAGAACATTATCAGAACATTAGTAGTAGTGGTAGCAGCTGACAGGCAGAACATTATCCAGAACATTAGTAGGAGTGGTAGCAGCTGACACGCAGAACATTATCAGAACATTAGTAGTAGTGGTAGCAGCTGACATGCAGAACATTAGTAGTAGTGGTAGCAGATGACATGCAGAACATTATCAGAACATTAGTAGTAGTGGTAGCAGCTGACATGCAGAACATTATCAGAACATTAGTTGTAGTGTTAGCAGCTGACATGCAGAACATTAGTAGTAGTGGTAGCAGCTGACATGCAGAACATTAGTAGTAGTGGTAGCAGCTTAAATGTAAAACATTATCAGAACATTAGTAGTAGTGGTAGCAGCTGACATGCAGAACATTATCAGAACATTAGTATTAGTGGTAGCAGCTGAAATGTAGAACATTATCAGAACATTAGTAGTAGTGGTAGCAGCTGACATGCAGAACATTAGTAGTAGTGGTAGCAGTTGACAGGCAGAACATTATCAGAACATTAGTAGTGAGTGGTAGCAGCTGACCATGAGACATTATCAGAACATTAGTGGTAGTGGTAGCAGCTGAAATGTAGAACATTATCAGAACATTAGTAGTAGTGGTAGCAGATGACATGCAGAACATTAGTAGTAGTGGTAGCAGCTTAAATGTAAACATTATCAGAACATTAGTAGTAGTGGTAGCAGCTGACATGCAGAACATTATCAGAACATTAGTTGTAGTGGTAGCAGCTGACATACAGAACATTATCAGAACATTAGTAGTAGTGGTAGCAGCTGAAATGCAGAACATTATCAGAACATTAGTAGTAGTGGTAGCAGCTGACATGCAGAACATTAGTAGTAGTGGTGGCAGTGACATGCAGAACATTATCAGACATTGGTATCAGTGGTGGCAGCTGATATTAGAACAGTATCGAACGTTAGTAGTAGTGGTAGCAGCTGACATGCAGAGCATTAGTAGTAGTGGTAGCAGCTGACAGTGCAGAACATTATCAGAACATTAGTATTAGTGGTAGCAGCTGAAATGTGAGAACATTATCAGAACATTAGTAGTAGTGGTAGCAGCTGAACATGCAGAGCATTAGTATTAGTGGTAGCCTGACAGGCAGAGCATTAGTAGTAGTGGTAGCAGCTGACAGTGCAGAACATTATCAGAACATTAGTATTAGTGGTAGCAGCTGAAATGTAGAACATTATCAGAACATTAGTAGTAGTGGTAGAATCTGACATGAAGAACATTATCAGAACATTAGATGAGTGGTAGCAGCTGACATAGCAGAACATTATCAGAACATTAGTATTAGTGGTAGCAGCTGAAATGTAGGAACATTATCAGAACATTA
>NW_025757453.1:0-5563 GCF_021184085.1 Oncorhynchus gorbuscha
GACCCTGGGTCTCGGCCCGCCCTGTGCAACTGGGTACTGGACTTCCTGACGGGCCGCCCCCAGGTGGTGAGGGTAGGCAACAACATCTCCTCCCGCTGATCCTCAACACGGGGGCCCCACAGGGTGCGTTCTGAGCCCTCTCCTGTACTCCTGTTCACCACGACTGCGTGGCCACGCACGCCTCCAACTCAATCATCAAGTTTGCGGACGACACAACAGTGGTAGGCTTGATTACCAACAACGACGAGACGGCCTACAGGGAGGAGGTGAGGGCCCTCGGAGTGTGGTGTCAGGAAAATAACCTCACACTCAACGTCAACAAAACTAAGGAGATGATTGTGGACTTCAGGAAACAGCAGAGGGAACACCCCCTATCCACATCGATGGAACAGTAGTGGAGAGGGTAGCTAGTTTAAGTTCCTCGGCATACACATCACAGACAAACTGAATTGGTCCACTCACACTGACAGCGTCGTGAAGAAAGCGCAGCAGCGCCTATTCAGCCTCAGGAGGCTGAAGAAATTCGGCTTGTCACCAAAAGCACTCACAAACTTCTACAGATGCACAATCGAGAGCATCCTGGCGGGCTGTATCACCGCCTGGTACGGCAACTGCTCCGCCCTCAACCGTAAGGCTCTCAGAGGGTAGTGAGGACTGCACAACGCATCACCGGGGCAAACTACCTGCCCTCCAGGACACCTACACCACCCGTTGTTACAGGAAGGCCATAAAGATCATCAAGGACATCAACCACCCGAACCACTGCCTGTTCACCCCGCTATCATCAGAAGGCGAGGTCAGTACAGGTGCATCAAAGCTGGGACCGAGAGACTGAAAAACAGCTTCTATCTCAAGGCCATCAGACTGTTAAACAGCCACCACTAACATTGAGTGGCTGCTGCCACACACTGTCATTGACACTGACCCAACTCCAGCCATTTTAATAATGGGAATTGATGGAAATGATGTAAATATATCACTAGCCACTTTAAACAATGCTACCTTATATAATGTTACTTACCCTACATTATTCATCTCATATGCATATGTATATACTGTACTCTACATCATCGACTGCATCCTTATGTAACACATGTATCACTAGCCACTTTAACTATGCCACTTTGTTTACTTTGTCTACACACTCATCTCATATGTATATACTGTACTCGATACCATCTACTGTATGCTGCTCTGTACCATCACTCATTCATATATCATATGTACATGTTCTCCGCCATCATCGCCCTGAGCTTCGCAGAATACACCTCCACACCGTTCTACCCAGGATGCACTCCTCCCATTGTGGTCACCAAGTGCCTGGCTGTAGTGTGCATCTGTGAGTGTGAATATTTCTTGAATTATGAAAAATCTTAATAGAAAACAATCGGCATGCACTTCCTGAATGGACTGAATTAAAACCATGGCTCTATCTAAATTTGTGTTCCTTGCATCGTATTGGAGGAGAAGATCCAAGGTCCCTCCCCTCTGACCTTCTCCAATGCCTTTTGAGAAGAGAGGATGCCTGGGATCGAGTAAAGATGAATTAAAAAATAGCCATGACCTGACCCCAACATGCTCTTCCTGCCTTGTGTTCTTCTCCTCCTCCTCTTCCCCTTTTCTCCTCCTCTTTCTTGTCTCCTCCTCCTCCATCTCTTCCTCCCGCTTCCTCCGCCTCCTGCTCCCGCCTCCTGCTCCTCTAGTATCTTAAAAACCATCAAATGGTGTTGTTCACTTGAGCAAGGCTCTTAACCCCTGAACTGATCCCCAGGCTCTTAACCCCTGAACTGATCCCCAGGCTCTTAACCCCTGAACTGATCCCCAGGCTCTTAACCCCTGAACTGATACCCAGGCTCTTAACCCCTGAACTGATCCTCAGGCTCTTAACCCCTGAACTGATCCCCAGGCTCTTAACCCCTGAACTGATCCCCAGGCTCTTAACCCCTGAACTGATCCCAGGCTCTTAACCCCTGAACTGATCCCCAGGCTCTTAACCCCTAAACTGATCCCAGACTCTTAACCCCTGAACTGATCCCCAGGCTCTTAACCCCTGAACTGATCCCAGGCTCCTAACCCCTGAACTGATCCTGAGGCTCTTAACCCCTAACTGCTCCCTGGGCACTACAGTAGCATGACACTAGTAGATGCCCACAGTTCCAGCCTCATACACGTGTCTGTCTGTCTGTCTGTCCGTCCGTCCGTCCGTCCGTCCGTCCGTCCGTCCGTCCGTCCGTCCGTCCGTCCGTCCGTCCGTCCGTCCGTCCGTCCGTCCGTCCGTCCGTCCGTCCGTCCGTGGGAGTGGTTGACTACAACAGAAAACCAACTTCTGTCTCATATGGATTAATAAAATATTCCTCTTCCTCTTCCTCCCCCTCCAGTTCTGATCGTGTCGGTGAACTGTCTCAGTGTGAAGCTAGCCAACTATGTCCAGAACTTCTTCACTGCAGCCAAGCTTCTCATCATCCTGGTCATCATAGTGGCGGGCATCGTCCTCTTGGCACAAGGTTGGTACTTTACACATTCTGTCTGCTACCCTTATGGCACCCTATTCCCTATATAGTGCACTACTTTAGACCAGAGCCCTATGGCTCCCTATTCCCTATATAGTGCACTACTTTAGACCAGAGCCCTATTCCTTATATAGTGCACTACATTAGACCAGAGCCCTATTCCCTTTATAGTGCACTACATTAGACCAGAGCCCTATGGCACCCTATTCCCTATATAGTGCACTACATTAGACCAGAGCCCTATTCCCTTTATAGTGCACTACATTAGACCAGAGCCCTATGGCATCCTATTCCCTATATATATTGCACTACTTTAGACCAGATCCCTAGGGCGCCATATTCCCTACATAGTGCACTACTTTAGACCAGATCCCTATGGCGCCCTATTCCCTACATAGTGCACTACTTTAGACCAGAGCCCTATGGCACCCTATTCCCTACATAGTGCACTACTTTAGACCAGAGCCATATTCCCTTATTTAGGTGTGGCATAACAAAGCGGTTGAATACTTATTGATTCAAGACATTTTAGTTTTTAATTTCTAATTAATTTGTAAACATTTCTAAAAACGTAATACCACTTTGACAATAATGGAGTATTGTTTGTAGGTCAGTAAGACAAAATCTAAATTTAATAAAATTCGGGCCGTAACACAACAAAATATTGAAACAAAATCAAGGGGCGTGAATACTTCCTGAAGCCAATATTCAAACCAAAAACTGTGTTCGGAAGGGAGGGGCCTCAAAACACCTCAACGTCAACAGTGAAGAGGAGACTCTGGGATGATGGCCTTCTAGCCAGAGTTCCTCTGTCCAGTCTCAACATCAACAGTGAAGAGGAGACTCTGGGATGATGGCCTTCTAGCCAGAGTTCCTCTGTCCAGTCTCAACGTCAACAGTGAAGAGGAGACTCTGGGATGATGGCCTTCTAGCCAGAGTTCCTCTGTCCAGTCTCAACGTCAACAGTGAAGAGGAGACTCTGGGATGATGGCCTTCTAGCCAGAGTTCCTCTGTCCAGTCTCAACGTCAACAGTGAAGAGGTGACTCCAGGATGCTGGCCTTCTAGGCAGAGTTCCTCTGTCCAGTCTCAACGTCAACAGTGAAGAGGAGACTCTGGGATGCCTGCCTTCAAGGCAGAGTTCCTCTGTCCAGTCTCAACGTCAACAGTGAAGAGGCGACTCCGGGATGCTGGCCTTCTAGGCAGAGTTCCTCTGTCCAGTCTCAACGTCAACAGTGAAGAGGCGACTCCGGGATGCTGGCCTTCTAGGCAGAGTTCCTCTGTTCAGTGTCTGTGTTCTTTTGTCCATTTTAATCTTCTTTGTTTTTATTGACCAGTCTGAGATGTGGCTTTTTCTTTGCAACTCTGCCTAGAAGGCCAGCATCCAGGAGTCGCCTCTTCACTGTTTATGTTGAGACTGGTGTTTTACGGATACTATTTAATAAAGCTGCCAGTTGAGGACTTGTGAGGCATCTGTTTCTCAAACTAGACACTCTAATGTACTTGTCCTCTTGCTCAGTTGTGCACCGGGGCCTCCCACTCCTCTTTCTATTCTGGTTAGAGACAGTTTTCTAATGATGAATTAGTCTTTAAAACGATAAACTTGGATTAGCTAACACAACGAGTCATTGGAACACAGGAGTGATGGTTGCTGATAATGAGCCTCTGTACACCTATGTAGATATTCCATTAAAAATCAGCCGTTTCCAGCTACAATAATCATTTACAACATTAACAATGTCTTTACTGTATTTGTGATCAATTTAATGTTATTTTAATGGACAATAAATGTGATTTTCTTTAAAAAACAAGGACATTTCGAAGTGACCTCAAACTGTTGAACGGTAGTGTACATACTGTTTGTGTCCAGGAAACACTGAGAATCTGTCCAACCCATTTGAAGGAGCCTCAACCTCCTTTGGATCCATTGGACTGGCGTTTTACAACGGGCTCTGGGCCTACAATGGGTGGTAAGACTACACCTGCATCCCAAATGACACCCTACTTCCTATATATGTCAATACTTTTGACCAGGGCCCGTAGTGCTCTAGTCAGGGGGGCCCGTAGCGCTCTAGTCAGGGGGGCCCGTAGAGCTCTAGTCAGGGGCCCGTAGAGCTCTCGTCAGTGGGGGCCCGTAGCGCTCTAGTCAAGGGGGCCCGTAGCGCTCTAGTCAGGGGGGCCCATAGCGCTCTAGTCAGGGGGGCCTGTAGTGCTCTAGTCAGGGGGGCCCGTAGCGCTCTAGTCAGGGGGGCCCGTAGCGCTCTAGTCAGGGGGGCCCATAGCGCTCTAGTCAAGGGGGCCCGTAGCGCTCTAGTCAGGGGGCCTGTAGTGCTCTAGTCAGGGGGCCCGTAGCGCTCTAGTCAAGGGGGGCCCGTAGCGCTCTAGTCAGGGGGCCTGTAATGCTCTAGTCAGGGGGCCCGTAGAGCTCTAGTCAGGGCCCATAGCGCTCTAGTCAGGGGGCCTGTAGTGCTCTATTCAGGGGGCCCGTAATGCTCTAGTCAGGGGGCCCGTAGAGCTCTAGTCAGGGCCCATAGCGCTCTAGTCAGGGGGGCCTGTAGTGCTCTAGTCAGGGGGCCCGTAGCGCTCTGTCAGTGGGGGCCCATAGCGCTCTAGTCAGGGGGGCCCGTAGCGTTCTAGTCAGGGGGCCCGTATGCTCTAGTCAGGGGCCATAGTACTAGTCGGGGGCCCGTGGCGCTCTAATCAGGGGGCCCGTGGCGCTCTAGTCAGGGCCCATAGTTCTCTAGTCAGGGCCCATAGTTCTCTAGTCAGGGCCCATAGTTCTCTAGTCATGGCCCGTAGTTCTCTAGTCAGGGCCCATAGTTCTCTAGTCAGGGGGCCCATAGTGCTCTCGATCAGGGCCCATAGTTCTCTAGTCAGGGCCCATAGTTCTCTAGTCAGGGCCCATAGTTCTCTAGTCAGGGCCCATAGTCGCTCTAGTCAGGGCCCATAGTTCTCTAGTCAGGGCCCATAGTTCTCTAGTCAGGGCCCATAGCGCTCTAGTCAGGGGGACCATAGCGCTCTAGTCAGGGCCCCAGGAGTTCTCTAGTCAGGGGGC
>NW_025757455.1:0-5561 GCF_021184085.1 Oncorhynchus gorbuscha
ATAGTGTAAGGAAGAGCATTATGGATGTAAAGAGTTATGAGATCTAGAGAGAGAGACATTATGGATGTAGAAGAAGAGAGAGAGAGACATTATGGATGTAAGAGAGAGAGATTATGAGCACGTCAAGAGGGACATTATGGATGTAAGAAAGTAGAGAGAGACATATGGATGTAAAGAGAGAGAGACATTATGGATGTAAAGAGAGAGAGAGAGACATGTATGGATGTAAAGAGAGAGAGAGAGATTATGGATGTGAGAGAGAGAGAGACATTATGGATGTAAAGAGAGAGAGAGACATTATGGATGTAAAGAGAGAGAGAGACATTATGGATGTAAGAGAGAGAGACGTTATGGATGTAAGAGAGAAGACATTATGGATGTAAAGAGAGAGAGAGGCATTATGGATGTAAAAGAGAGAGAGAGATTATGGATGTAAAGAGAGAGAGAGAGAGAGATTATGGATGTAAAGAGAGAGAGAGACATTATGGATGTAAAGAGAGAGAGACATTATGGATGTAAAGAGAGAGAGAGACATTATGGATGTAAGAGAGAGAAGAGAGACATTATGGATGTAAAGAGAGAGAGAGACATTATGGATGTAAAGAGAGAGAGAGAGAGAGAAAGAGAGAGACATTATGGATGTAAAGAAGACATTATGGATATAAAGAGAGAGACATTATGGATGTAAAGAGAGAGACATTATGAGTGTAAGAGAGAGAGAGAGACATTATGGATGTAAAGAGAGGGAGACATTATGGATGTAAAGAGAGAGAGACATTATGGATGTAAAGAGAGAGAGACATTATGGATGTAACACAGAACTGATATGGATTTAAAAGCGAACATTATGGATGTAATGAAGAAGACAGTATGGATGTAAAGAGAGAGAGATTATGGATGTAAAGATAGAGAGACATTATGGATGTAAGAGAGAGAGATTATGGATGTAAAGAGAAGAGAGACATTATGGATGTAAAGAGAGAGACATTATGGATGTAAGAGAGGAGAGACATTATGGATGTAAAGAGAGAGAGAGAGACATTATGGATGTAAGAGAGAGAGACATTATGGATGTAAAGACATTATGGATCCATAAAGAGAGGACATTATGGATGTAAAGACATTATGGAGAGAGATGGATGTAAAAGAGAGACATTATGGATAAAGAACATTATGGAAAGAGAGAGAGAGACATTATGGATGTAAAGAGAGAGACATTATGGATGTAATGGATGCTTGAGAGAGAGAGAGAGAGACATTATGGATGTAAAGAGAGAGACATTATGGATGTAAAGAGAGACATTAGGGAGATAGAGAGAGATTATGGATGTAAAAGAGAGAGGAGAGATTATGGATGTAAAGAGAGAGAGACATTATGGATGTATAAAGGACATTATGGAGAGATTATGGATGTAAAGAGAGAGAACATTATGGATGTAAAGACATTATGGATGTAAAGAAGAGATACGTATGGATGTAAAGAGAGAGAGACATTATGGATGTAAAAGAGAGAGAGACATTATGGATGTAAGAGAGACATTATGGATGTAAAGAGAACATTATGGATGTAAAGACATTATGGATGTAAAGAGAGAGAGAGACATTATGGATGTAAAGAGAGATGGATGTAAGAGAGAGATTATGGATGTAAAGAGACATTATGGATGTAAGAGAGACATTATGGATGTAAATTATGGATTTAAAGAGAGAGCGAGACATTATGGATGTAAATGGAGTAAAGAGAGAGAGAGAGATTATGGATGTAAAAGAGATTATGGATGGGGGAGAGATTATGGATGTAAGAGACATTAGGCATTATGGAGAGAGAGTTTATGGATGTAAAGAGACATTATGGATGTAAAGATAGATTATGGATGTAAAGAGAGGGAGAGATTATGGATGTAAAAGAGATGGCAAGAGAGAGAGAGACATTATGGATGTAAAGAGAGAGGAGATTATGGATGTAAGAGAGACATTATGGATGTAAAGAGAGAGGACATTATGGATGTAAAGAGAGAGAGACATTAGATGAAAGAGAGCGAGATATTATGGATGTAAAGAGAGACATTATGGATGTAAAAAGAGAGAGAGACATTATGGATGTAAAGAGAGAGAGACATTATGGATGTAAGAGAGAGAGACATTATGGATGTAAAGAGAGAGAGAGAGACATTATGGATGTAAAGAGAGAGACATTATGGAGTACAGATGTAAAGAGAGAGACATTATGGATGTAAAGAGAGAGACATTATGGATGTAAAAGAGAGAGAGAGAGAGAGACATTATGGATGTAAGGAGAGATAGAGGAGAGACATTATGGATGTAAAAGAGAGAGACATTATGGATGTAAGAGAGAGAGAGACATTATGGATGTAAAAGAGATGAGAGAGACATTATGGATGTAAAAGAGAGAGAGACATTATGGATGTAAAGAGAGATGGATGTAAAGAGAGAGAGACATTATGGATGTAAAAGAGAGAGAGACATTATGGATGTAAAGAGAGACAGATGTACATTATGGATGGAGTAAGAGAGAGAGACATTATGGATGTAAGAGAGAGAGAGACATTATGGATGTAAAGATACATTATGGATGAGAGACATTATGGATGTAAAGAGAGAGAGACATTATGGATGTAAAGAGAGAGAGACATTATGGATGCAAGAGAGACATTAGAGTGAGAGACATTATGGATGTAAAGAGAGAGACATTATGGATGTAAAGAGAGAGAGAGACATTATGGATGTAAAGAAGAGAGAGACATTATGGATGTAAAAGAGAGAGAGACATTATGGATGTAAAGAGAGAGAGAGACATTATGGATGTAAAAGAGAGAGAGAGACATTATGGATGTAAAGAGAGAGAGAGAGCATTATGGATGTAAAGAGACATTATGGATGAGAGAACATTATGGATGTAAAAAGAGAGAGAGACATTATGGATGTAAAGAGAGAGAACATTATGGATGTAAAAGATTATGGATGTAAAAGAGAGAGACATTATGGATGTAAAGAGAGAGAGAGACATTATGGATGTAAAGAGAGACATTATGGATGTAAGAGAGAGAAGACATTATGGATCTAAAGAGAGAGAGACATTTATGGATAAAGAGAGAGAGACATTATGGATGTGACATTATGGATGTAAGAGAGAGAGACATTATGGATGTAAGGAGAGAGAGACATTATGGATGTAAAAGAGAAGACATTATGGATGTAAGAGAGAGAGACATTATGGATGTAAAGAGAGAGAGAGTATGGATGTAAGAGAGAGAGACATTATGGATGTAAGAGAGAAGAGAGACATTATGGATGTAAAGAGAGAGAGACATTTGGATGTAAAAGAGAGAGAGAGACATTATGGATGTAAAGAGAGACATTATGGATGTAAAGAGAGAGACATTATGGATGTAAAGAGAGAGGAGACATTATGGATGTAAACATTATGGATGTAAAGATTGAGACATTATGGATGTAAAGAGTAAAAGAAGACATTATGGATGTAAAGAGAGAGAGACATTATGGATGTAAAGAGAGAGAGAGACATTATGGATGTAAAGAGATAGAGAGACATTATGGATGTAAAGAGAGAGAGACATTATGGATGAAGAGAGAGACATTATGGATGTAAAGAGAAGACATTATGGATGTAAGAAGAGAGAGAGACATTATGGATGTAAAGAGAGAGAGACATTATGGATGTAAAGAGATATGGATGTAGAGAGAGACATTATGGATGTAAAGAGAGAGAGAGAGACATTATGGATGTAAAGAGAGAGAGACATTATGGAAGTAAAGAGAGAGAGAGACATTATGGAGTAAAGAGAGAGAGACATTATGGATGTAAAAGAGAGAGACATTATGGATGTAAGAGAGAGAGACATTATGGATGTAAAAGAGAGAGACATTATGGATGTAAAGGAGAGACATTATGGATGTAAAAAGATGGAGAGAGAGAGAGACATTATGGATGTAAAGAGAGAGAGAGACATTATGGATGTAAGAGAGAGACATTATGGATGTAAAAAGAGAGACATTATGGATGTAAGAGAGAGACATTATGGATGTAAAGAGAGAGAGAGACATTATGGATGTAAGAGAGAGAGAGACATTATGGATGTAAAGAGAGAGAGAGACATTATGGATGTAGAAGACATTATGGATGTAAGAGAGAGAGACATTATGGATGTAAAGAGAGAGAGAGACATTATGGATGTAAAAGAGAGAGACATTATGGATGTAAAAAAGAGAGAGAGACATTATGGATGTAAAGAGAGAGAGAGAGAGACATTATGGATGTAAAGAGAGAGACATTATGGATGTAAAGAGAGAGAGAGAGAGACATTATGGATGTAAAGAGAGACATTATGGATGCAAAAGAGAGAGACATTATGGATGTAAAGAGAGAGAGACATTATGGATGTAAAGAGAGACATTACAGACATTATGGATGTAAGGGAGATGCAAAGAGAGAGACATTATGGATGTAAAGAGAGATGAGACATGTATGGATGTATTAAGAAGAGAGAGACATTATGGATGTAAAGAGACATTATGGATGTAAAGAGAGAGAGAGAGAGAGAGAGACATTATGGATGTAAAGAGAGAGACATTATGGATGTAGAAATGGATGTAGAGAGACATTATGGATGTAAAGAGAGAGAGAGACATTATGGATGTAAAGAGAGAGAGACATTATGGATGTAAAGAGAGAGAGACATTATGGATGTAAAGAGAGAGAGAGACATTATGGATGTAAGGAGAGAGAGAGACATTATGGATGTAAAGAGAAGACATTATGGATGTAGAAGAGAGAGAGAGAGACATTATGGATGTAAAGAGAGAGAGACATTATGGATGTAAAGAGAGACATTATGGATGTAAAGAGAGAGAGAGAGACATTATGGATGTAAAAAGAGAGAGAGATTATGGATGTAAAGAGAGAGAGACATTATGGATGTAAAGAGAGAGAGAGAGACATTATGGATGTAAAAGAGAGACATTATGGATGAGTGAGAGACATTATGGATGTAAAGAGAGAGACATTATGGATGTAAAGAGAGATTAGATGAGAGACATTATGGATGTAAAGAGAGAGACATTATGGATGTAAGAAAGAGACATTACAGATGTAAAGAGAGAGAGAAGACATTATGGATGTAAAAGAGAGAGAGACATTATGGATGTAAAGAGAGAGACATTATGGATGTAAAGAGAGAGAGACATTATGGATGTAAAAGAGAGAGAGACATTATGGATGTAAAGATAGACATTATGGATGTAAAGAGAGAGAGACATTATGGATGTAAAGAGAGAGAGACATTATGGATGTAAAGAGAGAGAGACATTATGGATGTAAGAGAGAGAGACATTATGGATGTAAAGACATTATGGATGAGATTGACATTATGGATGTGTAAAGAGAGACATTATGGATGTAAAGAGAGAGAGAGACATTATGGATGTAAGAGAGAGAGATATTATGGATGTAAAAGAGAGAGAGACATTATGGATGTAAAGAGAGAGATGGATGTAGAGAGAGAGACATTATGGATGTAAAG
>NW_025757456.1:0-5560 GCF_021184085.1 Oncorhynchus gorbuscha
ATTGACTTAAATCAATTGCCAACTCCAGATACTCCCATCTCAAGTAAAACCCCTTCTTGACCACACACCTGGAAAAGCTCACTGAGTGGAGTGAGCCTCTAGGTCATACACTATCCCAGGATAAGTGCAACATAAGATATGACATACAATGGTTCCAGACACTACCACACACATCCCCCAATGCCAAAGGAGGGAGTGACTGGTGCACATACATTGTGGAGACAGGTAATTGGTTCCCCATTAATCAAGCCATACCTTCACATGGTTTAAGAATAGGTAAAATAGGTAAAGACATATTCACATATGAAAACAATGTTCCCCCCCTGTACTCTTCCCTTTCTGATATTCTGCATAGCACCAGGGACATGTGAAAGACAAGCCTGACCTCTCCCCTCTCTGGGCCCCAGGTGACTGAGCCCCAGCTGAGGGAAGAAGTGCAACTGAGTCCGGAGGGATACATTCTAATAACAAGTGTCATGCAGGTGAAAGAGGACCCAAAAGCGACTTAACAGAAACAGAGTTTATTCAAGTCCAAACAGGGAATAACAGAAATCCTCTAGTCTGTAGAGGGGAATAACAGGAGAAGCGGCCACAGACTGCAGGTCGCTTCGGGTAGGCGCAGGCCGTAGTTGACAGAGACACCTGCTCACACGCAGCATCTGATGAAGGCAAAAAAACACGACAGGACAGGGCGATACACAATCACAGCAAAAACACGACAGGACAGGGCGAAACGCAATCACAGCATGGTGAATACTAAACAAGGAACCGACGGGACAGGAACGGAACACAAAGGAATAAATAGGGACTCTAATCAGGGGAAAGGATCGGGAACAGGTGTGGGAAGACTAAATGATGATTAGGGGAATAGGAACAGCTGGGAGCAGGAACGGAACGATAGAGAGAAGAGAGAGCGAGAGAGTGAGAGAGGGAGGGGGAGAGAGAGGGATAGAAAGAGGGAAAGAACCAAATAAGACCAGCAGAGGGAAACGAATAGAATGGGGACCCCCACTCACCGAGCGCCTCCTGGCGCACTCGAGGAGGAATCCTGGCGGCAACGGAGGAAATCATCAATGAGTGAACGGTCCAGCACGCCCCGAGACGGAACCCAACTCCTCTCCTCAGGACCGTAACCTCCCAATCCACTAAGTATTGGTGACCCCGTCCCCGAGAACGCATGTCCATGATCTTATGTACCTTGTAAATAGGTGCGCTCGACAAGGACGGGAGGGGGGAGGGAAGACGAACGGGGGTGCGAAGAAAGGGCTTAACACAGGAGACATGGAAGACAGGATGGACGCGACGAAGATGTCGCGGAAGAAGCAGTCGCACAGCGACAGGATTGACGACCTGGGAGACACGGAACGGACCAATGAACCGCGGAGTCAACTTACGAGAAGCTGTCGTAAGAGGAAGGTTGCGAGTGGAAAGCCACACTCTCTGGCCGCAACAATACCTTGGACTCTTAATCCTGCGTTTATTGGCGGCTCTCACAGTCTGTGCCCTGTAACGGCAAAGTGCAGACCTCACCCTCCTTCCAGGTGCGCTCACAACGTTGGACAAACGCTTGAGCGGAGGGAACGCTGACTCGGCAAGCTGGGATGAGAACAGAGGAGGCTGGTAACCCAGACTACTCTGAAACGGAGATAACCCGGTAGCAGACGAAGGAAGCGAATTGTGAGCGTATTCTGCCCAGGGGAGCTGTTCTGCCCAAGACGCAGGGTTTCTGAAAGAAAGGCTGCGTAGTATGCGACCAATCGTCTGATTGGCCCTCTCTGCTTGACCGTTAGACTGGGGATGAAACCCGGAAGAGAGACTGACGGACGCACCAATCAAACGACAGAACTCCCTCCAAAACTGTGACGTGAATTGCGGGCCTCTGTCTGAAACGGCGTCTAACGGGAGGCCATGAATTCTGAATACATTCTCAATAATGATTTGTGCCGTCCCCTTAGCGGAAGGAAGTTTAGCGAGGGGAATGAAATGTGCCGCCTTAGAGAACCTATCGACAACCGTAAGAATCACAGTCTTCCCGCAGACAAAGGCAGACCGGTAATGAAGTCTAGGCGATGTGAGACCATGGTCGAGAAGGAATGGGGAGCGGTCTGAGACGACCGGCAGGAGGAGAGTTACCCGACTTAGTCTGCGCGCAGTCCGAACAAGCAGCCACGAAACGGCGCGTGTCACGCTCCTGAGTCGGCCACCAAAAGCGCTGGCGAATAGACGCAAGAGTGCCTCGAACACCGGGATGACCAGCTAACTTGGCAGAGTGAGCCCACTGAAGAACAGCCAGACGAGTGGAAACAGGAACGAAAAGGAGGTTACTAGGACAAGCGCGCGGCGACGCAGTGTGCGTGAGTGCTTGCTTAACCTGTCTTTCAATTCCCAGACTGTTAACCCGACAACACGCCCATAAGGAAGAATCCCCTCGGGATCAGTAGAAGCCACAGAAGAACTAAACAGACGGGATAAGGCATCAGGCTTGGTGTTCTTGCTACCCGGACGGTAAGAAATCACAAACTCGAAACGAGCGAAAACAACGCCCAACGAGCTTGACGGGCATTAAGTCGTTTGGCAGAACGGATGTACTCAAGGTTCTTATGGTCTGTCCAAACGACAAAAGGAACGGTCGCCCTCCAACCACTGTCGCCATTCGCCTAGGGCTAAGCGGATGGCGAGCAGTTCACGGTTACCCACATCATAGTTGCGCTCAGATGGCGACAGGCGATGAGAAAATAAGCGCAAGGATGAACCTTATCGTCAGACTGGAAGCGCTGGGATAGAATGGCTCCCACGCCTACCTCTGAAGGCCAACCTCGACAATGAATTGTCTAGTGACGTCAGGAGTAACGAGGATAGGAGCGGACGTAAAACGTTCTTTTAGAAGATCAAAAGCTCCCTGGGCGGAACCGGACCACTTAAAACACGTCTTGACAGAAGTAAGAGCTGTGAGAGGGGCAGCAACTTGACCGAAATTACGAATGAAACGCCGATAGAAATTAGCGAAACCTAAAAAGCGCTGCAACTCGACACGTGACCTTGGAACGGGCCAATCACTGACAGCTTGACCTTAGCGGAATCCATCTGAATGCCTTCAGCGGAAATAACGGAACCGAGAAAAGTAACGGAGGAGACATGAAAAGAGCACTTCTCAGCCTTTACGTAGAGACAATTCTCTAAAAGGCGCTGTAGAACACGTCGAACGTGCTGAACATGAATCTCGAGTGACGGAGAAAAAATCAGGATATCGTCAAGATAGACAAAAACAAAGATGTTCAGCATGTCTCTCAGAACATCATTAACTAATGCCTGAAAAACAGCTGGCGCATTGGCGAGACCAAACGGCAGAACCCGGTACTCAAAATGCCCTAACGGAGTGTTAAACGCCGTTTTCCACTCGTCCCCCTCTCTGATGCGCACGAGATGGTAAGCGTTACGAAGGTCCAACTTAGTAAAGCACCTGGCTCCCTGCAGAATCTCGAAGGCTGATGACATAAGGGGAAGCGGATAACGATTCTTAACCGTTATGTCATTCAGCCCTCGATAATCCACGCAGGGGCGCAGAGTACCGTCCTTCTTCTTAACAAAAGAACCCCGCCCGGCCGGAGAAGAAGAAGGCACTATGGTACCGGCGCCAAGAGACACAGACAAATAATCCTCGAGAGCCTTACGTTCGGGAGCCGACAGAGAGTATAGTCTACCCCGAGGAGGAGTGGTCCCCGGAAGGAGATCAATACTACAATCATACGACCGGTGAGGAGGAAGGGAGTTGGCTCGGGACCGACTGAAGACCGTGCGCAGATCATGATATTCCTCCGGCACTCCTGTCAAATCGCCAGGTTCCTCCTGAGAAGTAGGGACAGAAGAAACGGGAGGGATGGCAGACATTAAACACTTCACATGACAAGAAACGTTCCAGGATAGGATAGAATTACTAGACCAATTAATAGAAGGATTATGACATACTAGCCAGGGATGACCCAAAACAACAGGTGTAAACGGTGAACGAAAAATCAAAAAGAAATAGTCTCACTGTGGTTACCAGATACTGTGAGGGTTAAAGGTAGTGTCTCAAATCTGATACTGGGAAGATGACTACCATCTAAGGCGAACATGGGCGTAGGCTTTCTAACTCTCTGAAAGGAATGTCATGTTTCCGAACCCATGCTTCGTCCATGAAACAACCCTCAGCCCCAGAGTCTATCAAGGCACTACATGTAGCACCCGAACCGGTCCAGCGTAGATGGACCGACAAAGTAGTACAGGATTTTGATGGAGAGACTTGAGTAGTTGCGCCACCTGTAGCCCTCCGCTTACAGATGAGCTCTGGCTTTTACTGGACATGAATTAACAAAATGTCCAGCAACTCCGCAATAGAGGCACAGGCGGTTGGTGATCCTCCGTCCCTCTCCTTAGTCGAGATGCGAATCCCTCCCAGCTGCATGGGCTCAGTCTCTGAGCCAGAGGAGGGAGATGGTTGCGATGCGGAGCAGGGAAACACCGTTGATGCGAGCTCTCTTCCACGAGCCCGGTGACGAAGATCTACCCGCTGCTCTATGCGGATGGCGAGAGCAATCAAAGAGTCCACATCTGAAGGAACCTCCCGGGAGAGAATCTCATCCTTAACCACTGCGTGGAGTCCCTCCAGAAAACGAGCGAGCAGCGCCGGCTCGTTCCACTCACTAGAGGCAGCAAGAGTGCGAAACTCAATAGAATAATCCGTTATGGACCGCTCACCTTGGCATAAGGAAGCCAGGGCCCTAGAAGCCTCCCTACCAAAAACTGAACGGTCAAAAACCCGAATCATCTCCTCTTAAAGTTCTGGAACTTGTTAGAGCAATCAGCCCTTGCCTCCCAGATAGCTGTGCCCCATTCTCGAGCCCGGCCAGTAAGGAGTGAAATGACGTAAGCAACCCGAGCTCTCTCTCTAGAGTATGTGTTGGGTTGGAGAGAGAACACAATCTCACACTGCGTGAGAAAGGAGCGGCACTCAGTGGGCTGCCCGGAGTAGCAAGGTGGGTTATTAACCCTAGGTTCTGGAGGCTCGGCAGGCCAGGAAGTAACAGGTGGCACGAGACGTAGACTCTGGAACTGTCCAGAGAGGTCGGAAACCTGAGCGGCCAGGTTCTCCACGGCATGGCGAGCAGCAGACAATTCCTGCTCGTGTCTGCCGAGCATGGCTCCTGGATCTCGACGCAGACTCAGACACCTGCTCACCACGCAGCATCTGAGGAAAACACGACATGACAGGGCGATACACAATCACAGCACGGTGAATTCTAAACAAGGAACCGACAGGACAGGAACGGAACACAAAGGAAGAAATAGGGACTCTAATCAGGGAAGGATCGGGAACAGTGGAAGACTAAATGATTGATTAGGGAATAGGAACAGCTGGGGAGCAGGAACGGAACGATAGAGAGAAGAGAGAGCGAGAGAGGAGAGAGGGAGGGGGAGAGAGAGGGATAGAAAGAGGGAAGAACCCAATAAGACCAGCAGAGGGAAACGAATAGAATGGGGAGCACAGGGACAAGACATGATAATAAATGACAAACATGAC
>NW_025757457.1:0-5560 GCF_021184085.1 Oncorhynchus gorbuscha
AAGTCATGAGTAACCTACACGCTGCATTTCGGTGTGACTTTCTACATATGGATTATACTATGTGGGAAGAAATCGACAGGTGGGCAGCCGACCCAGTGCGAGTGCAGGAGCCCGCCTGGGATTCCCTACAGCAATGCGAAGAGGGCTATACACGGATGGAATCGAAAAGGAGAGCACGGCTATACAGAGCGAAAACCGTAGGTAACGGGGAAAGCACAGAGAGAGAGTGGCAGAGTCAGGAGTCAGACCTGAGCCTACTCTCCCTGTTAATTGTGAGGAGCAGCAATATGAGGACTTCTGGTCTTGGGAGATGATATTAGACGGAAAAGGACCCTGGGCGCAGCCGGGAAAATATCGCCGTCCCAAGGAGGAAATAGAAGTAGCTAAAGCGGAGAGGCGTGAGTATGAGGAAGCAGCACTGCGACGCGGTTGGAAACCGGTAAGTCACCCCAAAAAATTTATTGGGGGGAGACTAAAAGGGAGAATAGTTATGCCAGGTAGGAAACCTGTGCATACTCCCTGTGCTCACCGTTGGGCTAGAGAGACCGGGCAGGCACCGTGTTATGCTATGGAGCGCACGGTGTTTCCAGTGCGGGTGCAGAGCCAGCTGCGATTTATACCAGCCCTTCCTATTGGCCGGGCTAGAGTGGGCATCGAGCCAGGTAAGCTTGGGCAGGCTCGGTGCTCAAGAGCTCCAGTGCGCCTGCACGGTCCGGTCTATCCAGAGCCACCTATACACACCAGTCCTCCGGTAGCAGCTCCCCGCACCAGGCTTCCTGTGCGTGTCCTCGCGCCAGTACCACCAGTTCCAGCACCACGCACCAGGCCTCCAGTGCGCCTCGCCTGTTCAGCGCAGCCAGTGCTTTTCTCCCCTCCTGCGCTGCCGGAGTCTCCCGCTTGTTTAGCGCAACCAGAGCTGTTCTCTTCTCCTGCGCTATCGGAGTCTCCCGCCTGTTTAGCGCAGCCAGAGCCTTTCTCCTCTCCTGCGCTGCCGGAGTCTCCTGTCTGTCCAGCGCCACCAGTGCTCCCAGTCGGCCCAGCGTCACCAGTCTGCCAGGATCCGCCAGAAGTGCCAGTCTGCCGGGATCCGCCAGAGGTGCCAGTCTACCAAGATCTTCTAGATCGGCCAGACAACCTTAATCATCCAGGTCCACCAGCCAGCCAGGATTTACCGGAGCCTACTACCTGCCTGAGCTTCCTCTCAGTACTGAGCTTCCTCTCAGTACTGAGCTTCCTCTCAGTACTAGGCTCCCTCTCTGTACTGGGCTCCCTCTCAGTACTGGGCTCCCTCTCAGTACCGAGCTTCCTCTCAGTACCGGGCTTCCTCTCAGTACCGGGCTTCCTCTCAGTACCGGGCTTCCCCTCAGTACCGGGCTTCCCCTCAGTACCGGGCTTCCCCTCAGTACCGGGCTTCCCCTCAGTACCGGGCTGCTTCGGTCCCGGGCTGCCCCTCTGTCCCGGGCTGCCCCTCTGTCCCGAGTTGCCCCTCTATCCCGAGTTGCCCCTCTATCCCGAGTTGCCCCTCTGTCCCGAGCTGCCCCTCTGTCCCGAGCTGCCCCTCTGTCCCGAGCTGCCCCTCGGTCCCGAGCTGCCCCTCGGTCCCGAGCTGCCCCTCGGTCCCGGGCTGCCCCTCGGTCCCGAGCTGCCCCTCGGTCCCGAGCTGCCCCTCGGTCCCGAGCTGCCCCTCGGTCCCGAGCTGCCCCTCGGTCCCGAGCTGCCCCTCAGTTATGTGGGGATCAGGGTGAGGACTATTAGGCCATGGTCGGCGGAGAAGGTGGATTATCCTAGGACGCGAAGGGGAGGAACTAGGACATTTATGGAGTGGGGTCCACGTCCCGAGCCAGAACCGCCACCATGGACAGACGCCCACCCGGACCCTCCCTATGCTCTTGAGGTGCGTCCCGGAGTCCGCACCTTAGGGGGGGGTTCTGTCACGCCTTGGTCATTGTATCTTGTGTTTTTGTTATATGTTTGGGTAGGCCAGGGTGTGACATGGGTTTATATGTTGTATTTCGTATTGGGGGTTTGTATTAATTAAGTGTGTATTAGTAGGGGTGTGTCTAGTTAGGCTTGGCTGCCTGAGGCGATTCCTAGTGGAGTCAGCTGATTCTCGTTGTCTCGGATTAGAGGGAACCGTATTTAGGCAGCCTGAGTACGCCGTTGTATTTCGTGGGCGTGTACCTGTCTCTGTGTTAGTCACCAGATAGGCTGTATTAGTTTCACTCGTTTGTTGTTTTCGTATTTTTCAGTTATTTCATGTACTGTATTTTCTTCATTAAATGTCTTAAGGTAACCTACAACTGCATTTCGGTCTGACTTTCTACAAACAACAGACGAAGATCATTACACCATCAGAGGTATTATGACGGTCAAAACTAGAGCTTTCAAATGTCTGATATTTAGAATTCAAAAATAGGTTCTAGCAATATATGTTTTATTCCCTTGCCTGTTTGCCTGTGAGCCAATACCACAGATATTTGAAATTTGAGACAAGATATTATTGTTGTAGTAAATCTGAGTAAAGTTGATGTGTATGATATTGGATGTGATTTAGTGAGAGTGTAATACGATGTCTGTATCTGTGTAAGACTATAATGTGATGTCCAAATAAATAATAATCCCGCCAATTTGCACAGTTGAGTGTCTATGTGTGTAACATGTAGTGCGTATAGCCTTAATATTCATGATGATAATTGTAGTCCATATCGTATCACCATCATAGTTGCATCATAATTACCTTAAACATCATTGAAAAAACACATTCCAGCATTTCCATAGCAATTGAGAGACCTGTAATTGAGTACGTGTGTGTTCATATCCACTTCATAGTGTTTAGATATTTTTACATTTCCATACTTTATTTTGTTCGTAACCTAAAGTTCCTGTAGAATTTAGTAAAGCCATGGTTTTATGGAGCTGTCTCTGAATAGCTGTTCGTCTGTAAAGTTTGTCCACAATGAGAAAGGCACGCTTACCCCTCTCCCTCTATTGCCTCGTTTGTTTACTTCCCATGGAAATTGGTCATTGAGCCTGAATTTGGTCCCTGTAAGCTCCCTTCGCCTGCTTTTGATCAGCTCCTTTTGTTGGTAGTGTTCAAATCAGTCGGGGACCTTTGGTCTTGTCGCTCCGAGCACCAAGTTTTGTTTACAGTCTCTAGAGGAAATTTCAAGGCAGATTGCATGAATTCTCTGATCACGTCCTCTGGCTTATTCCCAGAAAATATTATATTTTCACGCATGCTACGACATTTTTAATGTCTAGCAGCGACTCCTTCAGCACCCTGTTTTCCGTGTGTAGACAATCCATTTTAGAATTGTGAATTTTTACCTTGGCTGTGAGTGCCTTGTTCTCTCCTTGGAGCGTGAGAATTTCACTCTGGCTAAACTCCAAACTCCCCCTCAGCCCTGCTACCTCCTCACACAACTTTTACAGTGTTGCATGGATTCCAACCAGAGCACTAGCCTCTACTTCAACGGTAAGTATGTCGTCCGTGTCTGTAGAATCTGTTTTTCTTTTATTTGTCGGGTTAGAGTTCTTTTGTGAGGTAGTCGGATCTTTCCATGATGGGGTATGTTGTTCCTCCATAACGCAAAGCTGTTGGTACTCGTCAATTTCCCTCAGGATCTCCTTAGTATCCAGGTTGGCTCTTACTGCAACCAGTTGTTTTTCAAAAGTTTTTAACGCGTCTTTCCCATGATGACGACCGGTGTCCGTAGTACAGCCACCTAGCACTGTTGTTGGCAACCAAGAGGCTGTGATTTCAAATCCAGGCTGAGGTTGAGTCCCAAGTGTGTTAACAGTAAATCATTTTACTGTAATACATATCCTATAAAATTACAATAACTTACTGGGTCCTGAGTTGCTACGTATATATTGGCACCCTAAATAATATTGTCACTTTTTCTAAATAATTCCCTAATTCTTCTAAAATAAGTAAAACAATACAAAATCATTTTGATCACAACTTGTAATTTGATTTTGAACATTGCAGAACCAATTTTATTTCTGTAAACGTAAGGTTTTAATTTTTATTTAGATAATAAAGACAAATGATATGGACAAAATTATTGGTAGTTGGCTGCACAGCCTTTGGGTAAGATAACTGCCAACAAAATCTTCTTGTCGCCATCAATAAGACTGGTGCACATTTCTACTAGCAATATAGCCAACACTTCAATGTTTGATTCAGGTTTAACCCTAAACCTCACCCTAACCCTGCTGATTGCACACATTCAAGGACCCACTACCAGACACAGCAAAACATAGGAAGAGCCCATTTCTGAACGAGACACAAGAAAGCCTGAGTGAACTATAAAAATAATAAACAAGCCTAAATCCATGGGGAAATGTTCTGTGGACCAATGAAACAAACTTAGAGCTCTTTGGCAATACAGATTAGCGTTGTGGTTACTGACGACCAAATGAAGCATTCGATGAAAAGTACAATCAAACAGGGGAGGATTGATAATGCTGTGGGATTGCTTTGCTGTCTCTGGTAATGTAAGGCATCATGAAATTAACAGATTATGAGGTGTTTTGGAGTCCAATGTTCAACCTAGTGTCCAAAAACTGAGTGGCCAGGGAAGAGTCAAAATCTGAATCGCATCCAAAACGTATGGCGAGATCTGAAAACAGTTGGTGGAGGGCACCCCTTAAACATTGAAGAATTAGAGCAGTTTGATGCTAGAAAATGGGTCAAATTGCCAGAAGAACGGTGCAGCAAGCTCATTGCCGGCTTAAAGAAGCTTGTGCTTTTAGTTATTTTGGCCAAAGGCTGTGCAACTAAGTACTAGCTCCAGGGTGCCAATAATTTTGTCCATGCCATTTGTCTTAATTTTCTGAATAAACATTTGTGATAATAAATCATATTTATTGACCTTCTGAACCTCTCTGTGGATATTTTAGGCAGGATGAACCTGTTACTGAAGCTCCTATTGTGTTGCATTAGAGTGCTGTGGAGTGGGTGTGCGTCATTGTCCATGATCATGTGTGTTTTAGCTTGTAGACTTCTATGAACATGCCATGCATTGACTCTAGACTGCATCTGATTGTAGCACTTTATTTCTTTATAATTTTACCCCCCAAAATAATGTATTTTTTTCTATTTTTTTTTAAATAGGGAGCTATTTAAGAAAAGTGCAAGGGTGCCAATATATTTGGCCGCACCTGTATATACTGTATATGTCAATAAAAACACAGACAACAACAAAAACTAAAATGTGACAGACTGTTTAAGAGAGGAGGTTCCACAACTGGCAATTACAGAAGTCTCCAGCGAAACATTTAATCTCATAGTCTTACGACATCCTGGTCATGTTAGCACTGACAGCCTCCAAAGACACCGATTGCAATCCTGCCTTCTCATGTCATTTTCCTCTTAAGTCCTGTTCCCCCAGCCAAGTTTGTGATGGTGGTCAAAATTATCACATTTTCCTGCACCGGAGGAGAACAAGCTGTAACAGGTCCCTAAGGGAGTCAAGGGTGTGAAGGGAGAGAAGAGTGAGTAAGCTTATCAGCAATGAGAGCTCTGTAAAACTCCACAAATGGAACCCTATTCACT